>NC_140941.1:160191056-160468556 GCF_014529385.1 Adiantum capillus-veneris | reverse complement strand
TTAAAAAGCAGCAGTATGAAATTAATATCACTCATTTCCTAAATCTATTTTCTTAATTCCATTCATTCCTAATACTAATGGCTCTTGTTGTAGCCATAAAACAGTGGTACCATCATTACCATGATACGATAAAACAGTGTGGAATCATCAGTGTGGAATCATCAAGATATCAAACGTAAAGTGAGAACTAGCTGCTAGCAAAGAACACCAGTCACCTTCAAGCGGCCGAAAATAATCAGAACCAAAGTAACATTAGTAAGAGATTTGAGCCATCTTTTGTCTAAGGACCAATCGGCCAGTACGATTTTAACAAAAACCATCACTGTAACATCTTCTTCTTTCCAAACCAAAACCTCAAAAAGAGCAGCAGTGACAAAGTTTCTTTCTTTACTACAACAGTATGGTTTAAACATCCAGAAACAACAAGACCATCATAAGTCCTATAGAAATTTCCAAGAGGCAATTGATAATGACAAATTTGAAAAAACCAGTAACCGAGTATAATGCTACCTCAGATGATTCAGCAGTGGATTTTTTGTTGGGATCCATAAAGCTTGAGTGCACTTGATAGGGGCAGGGAGCCGAAATAGATCAACAGATACTACCAAGGAGAAAACAAAGAAAAAATTCTGAATGAAAACTAAGTGAGAAAGTGCTCACCTTATGTATAGATTGCAGAAGATTCCATTCATCCTAGAGCCACCCCCAACTAGCCGTGGAGCCCACCATGAAAGCAGCTAACCAGTAAAGAGGATTCACCGCAGTAGAGCCCTCATCAAACTCCACCAAACCCCCATGAATCCGGGCGGTGATACAGCTTAGAGAATGCCCAAAAGTAGTGTGCGTCATATTTGAGAAGAACCCCTCATTCTCATTCATAATGGCATTCAAGACTACTCGTCACGCCTGGCGAGTTTAAATGATGTAAAATTATAATGAAAAAAGGAATTTACAAGGCTACTACAGCCAAGTGGATTTTCCCACCTAAAACCACCAATTGCCATGGTTGGATGGTATATTGAGAGCAGGATTACAACCAGGTGAATCAATTCTCTGAGTCGATGATTCCTAAAGGTTAAAGCAAACCATCGAATAAACCTATGGATGTAGAGTCTTATATCTTCTAGAAGCATAAAGAGAGAGAGAGAGAGAGAGAGAGAGAGAGAGAGAGAGAGAGAGAGAGAGAGAGAGAGAGAGAGAGAGAGTCGGTAGCATAACTTATTAAGTACTAATTTTCCCAAGAAAATGTGAAAATCATAAGCATTTGCTCAAGAATAATTATTCAGACCAAGCCTCATTTTTCATTCATGCCTTAATAATTACATGTGATAAGTTGTGATAGGGAAAAGAATGCACCAAACATATGGAAAAAATGCCGCCAGAGCTTGAATTAGAGAGGTGGATGTTCTGTTACCTCTTACCATCACCACACATAAAACATGAGAATGTTAGTACATACTGGTGGAAGACAGGTGTCTTAAGAAACCCACACTTGTTATTGATGTCACCCTAATGCAAAAGAACTCTAAGTGACATATGACCTGAGAGGATGATTCCATGAGGTGAAAGTGTTGGAGTAGCAGGACCCTTCAAAGAAATCTTATCCTATCTCTTCTTTGCTCTTGTCCTTTCTCCCTTGTCTTCTATAGAGGGGGGTCCTTTTTTAGCCTTTGCTTGGCCAAGAAGTTGTAGAGTAAGGTGGCAAGAATGGTGCGTTCCCTATTGCGAGTGGGAGGTGATTTTGGGAGCCTAACGGTTCTAGTTGGTAAGTGGGGGCATGCATCTTTTGCCAAAAAAAATATCCTTGCTCATAGCATACCCACACTCCTCTCTTAGCACCCTTTCATTTCAAAAACAGCTTTAATGGGAGCACCCCCTTTTTTTAAACCAATTCAAAGTCAAATGACTAAGGAGAAAAAGGTTTATAAAAAGAGAGAGAGAGAGAGAGAGAGAGAGAGAGAGAGAGAGAGAGAGAGAGAGAGAGAGAGAGAGAGAGAGAGAGAGGAGGGAGGGAGGGAGGGAGAGAGAGGGAGAGAGAGAAATAGAGAAAGAGAGAGAGATATATAGAGAGAGGGAAAGAGAAGGGGGGGGGGGGAGAGAGAGAGAGAGAGAGAGAGAGAGAGAGAGAGAGAGAGAGAGAGAGAGAGAGAGAGAGAGAGAGAGAGAGAGAGATGAAGAAATAGGGAGATAAAGAGAAATACATGTAGGCAAAGAAACCATTTTGTGGTGTGCGCAGTGCGGGTATGCTTCTGCTGCTATAGAGTGCTTTGAAAAAGACCTTCTTTACCTAAAGCCGATGGAATTTAGAAATTACTTTCTACTCTCTTCTCCTTACCTTCTCTCTCTTCCTATCTCTTTCTCCCCACAGACGCAGCATTAGGTTGGAATGCTTTCAACGGTACCATATCTTAGAATGGATGCACGCATGCAATGTGCATAGTAAGCCCTCGAACAAGGAGTTGGTGTGAAGAGATGTTGTGCAAGAAGCACAATAAAGAAGATGAACTTCAAAGAACTCTACAGAAGCAATAGCACTCTTGCACTGCGCACAACACGAAACGATGGCTACATTTACAACCATAGCTCTTTATCTCTACTCAAAACGATGGCTACATTTACATAATTGTATATATATTTGTGTGTACATATATATTTTTTTATGCATGTATGTAGGCACTAAGTACGGGAGCATAGCACCCGAAGGTTAGACGTTTCCCCTTGGGTATAGTCCTTTTTTAATCGTGGTGTTGTAGTGATTGATCCACTCATGCATGGATTACCGTAACATACCTTTGGTTTTACCATGGTTGAAACTATGATGATATATAAAGAGGTGCCACTTGACCTTTGGCACTATTGTCTTCTACTTAGGTCTACTAGTATGTATATGTATCTACATGCTTGTGTGCATATATAATTGTGTACGTATGTCTAGATGAGTGAGTAGGAGGGAAAGCTAAATCTTATATTACTCTTTGTAATGTAGATGTCAGACGAGAGACCACCTGGTGGGGAGAAGCCATCTGGCTCTTCTTTTGGTTGGTTCACATCTTAGGTGGGCTCCCACTCGGGGTGGACATCGCCTCCAGTGGACCCGAGTCTTGAGGCGGTGAGAACAAGCAAAGAAATAAAAATTATTTTTGGCTAGTTAACCCTAAACCATGAGTGTCATAGGTTTATTTTTATTAATTGCAGGCATGGCCATCCTACGTCTACTCTACTCAAGATCCTCCACCAATCGTAGATCCAGACCTACAGCGTGCTATCTCTTCATGAGACCAGTACCTCCATTCGACAGAGGGATTTTTTGGCCACTACACTTTGCAGCAGCTTGCGACCTACGGTCTTTCTCCATAGTCCACACCATGAGGGAGTCAGGGAGGGACTCCTTACATCCAGAGCCTCGCACCGATAGCACCTCAGTCTACAGCACCTTCTTATCATCCTACTCTCCTTCCATCATAGGATCCCACTCCCATGGCATCCTAGGGTCCCACTCCCATGGCATCAAAGGGTCCCACGCCACTCCATTCCACTCTTGTTTGCCAGAACACTGTTGACGCACTTCTTCTAGGGACGCATGTTGACGCTCGTTGATAGACCGCTTTGGGCGTGTACAAAGTAGCATTTATATACATGTTCATATCTACAAAAAGGATGTAAATACATGCATTTGGGAGCTTTGCGAAGTGGTTTCAAGTTTGGAAAAAGATGCAATGTGTACACATTGTGAATAGACAGGTTCGTGTGCTAGCAGTTGGACACATGTACATGCCTGGATAGGGTATCGGGGCCTTAGCTATGGTTCTAGGTGGCTTTTGTTTGGCTCTAAATAATGTGTTTGATCTTTCTAGAATATAAATAATGCAAGCCACAAGTATGGGTACTCTCATCCCGCTCGAGAAGTTTGGGACATGCAGTAACTGTCTATTATGGTGCCTGATCTGTGGTGATGCGTGCACCACCCTAGAAGTGGTCAAAAATATAATATGGGGACATGGAAAAGTTTTTAGGGTATTTAGGATCAAGCGTACAAAAATTGGTGAATTATGGAGTCCGTTTGGGGATTTTCTTGCAAAAAATGCCTATCGGGGGTCAAAATTGGCCAAAATTGGGCCAAAAAGGTCAAAAAATGGTCAAAAAAGGTGTGAAAAGGATTCAAATTTCCACATCACTCACGGTGCCGTGATGGTCCAGGATGAGGGAGAACTTTTGAAGAGCATTATCAACACTTTCACCCCTCTGTGTGTAGAAGGAAGCAAGGTTCCTACAGGTAGTCTAGTGCAGTCCCGTCGCATTAGCGTCCTGTTTTCGAGTGTGTGTAGGAGTGAATAAGAGCTTTCTCTCTTCAATTTTTCACTTGGGAGAGTCCATGGAAGTTTTGAGGTTTCCATGGATGTGTGTGTGCAAGGAATTGAGGGAAGAAGGTGCGGCTTTCTGCAAGACTATGTGATCATGTGTCAGTGCCATTAGAGTTGGTGCTACTCCAAAGAGTCCAACAGAGTGGATTTTGGTGAAGGTTTTGCAATGTTTTGAGAGTGGCCTTTTGGGGTTGGAGTTTTTGGGTTTTTGATGGTTTGTCCTATATATTTTGATCACCATCAAGCGTGATTTCTTCAAGTGTTGATCACCTCGACTCACCTTGTAGTGTCTGTGGGCAGGTAAGGGCTTGTAGTGTCTGCGGGCAGGTAAGGGCTTGTAGGTCGAGGCGTTTGGAGTTTGAATTGAGCTTGTGGGTAGAATTTACAGGGAGCTTTTGAGTGGTGGTGAGTGATGTGAGGGATTTAAGTAAATTCCTTGTGTTGTGTTGAGTTGTCTGGGTGTCTGAGTGTACGCATGACATCTTTTGCTCCATCATCCTTTGGCAATCCCGCTGGGGAGCGGAAATTTGCCAGTTGTGCACCCAGGTGAAGCGTTTTGGCTGTGAAGTTCGAGCTTCATTGAAGAAAAGTGGTGGTTTGGTTGAGGTGCAAGACTTCAACTTTTGTGGAGCTACTCATGCAAGGGAGAAGCGACTCTGAAGAGACGGCTTATAGTCGGCCAGTGTTCATAGGGAAGGAGGATGTGAAGGACTGGATTGCGGACTTCGAGTGGCATACTCTTGGTCTGCACATTGTGAATGAAAAAGAAAAGCTTCATGTATTTCCTGTTGCGCTCAAAGGACATTAGGAGAAATATGAACCTTGCATGGGCCTTGTAAGGAATCCTAATTTTTAGGGATTAAGGCTAATGGTGTGTAGGGTTAATGGGACAAGGGCATTCAAGAAACTAGTTTTGAGTAGGCTTTTCTAGCCTTTTTTTAAGACACATGTAGGATGTGGACCTAAGAAGTCACCTTCTCTCTCTAGCTTTTTAAAAGTGAAGGGAGTAAAAAGGTGTGGCCACATCATCAAAAACGTGGATCACTAAGAGCCAAAATTTGACTTTTAAAAAAAAAAAATTATTTTTACTTATTTTTGACTTAAAACTCCCCCCCAACATATATCCATATCAAAAAAGTATTTTTTGACCTTTTTTTTTAAACTTACAAGCACTAAAAGTCCAATTTTTCAAAAAAAAAAACCTTTCTTCTCTCTTCCTCCTCTCTCCTTTCTCCCTCTCCTCTCCCTCCCTGCCCCCTTCTCTCCTCCTCCTTCCCTCTCTCTCCCTCTCCCCCACTGTCCCCTTCTCTCCCATGTTCCTCCCTCTCCCTCCCTGCCCCCTTCTCTCCTCCTTCTCCACTCTCTCTCTCTCTCTCCCCCACTACCCCCTTGTCTCCTCCCATGTTCCTCTCTCTCCCTCCCCCCTTTCTCTTTTCATCCTTTGCTTCCTCATGCAACAGCTACCATGGTGCTCAAGGAAATCACAAAGCGTATGCATACATATTTTCTTGTTCGCAACGTTTGCATCGAAGATCGCATGTGAGGGTGAGCAGAGGTCATCCCAGGAACGTCGTACCATCGGTGAGATGAATGTTGATGGTTCTTCAATATCTTGCCAATACCATCACATATTTGAATAAAACACCCCTTTATGCAAGGTAACAATATACTTCTTACTTTTGATTGTGTTCTTCTTATCATAAACTTTGAAATCTAGTGTTGCCTCTACTTGTTTTGTAGTGCTTGGCACAAAGGTTGCTTTTATGCACAAATAGTGAAAGGCTGCAGGTTAGAGAGGCCAAGTGTCACCACTTTTCCTCTAAAACAGTCTTCTTTGTTACATCTTGCAGGTAGGTGCTTCAAATCCATGCTTATTAGGGGCGGTAATCTCATCCTAATGTATATTTTAGGATTGTTTATTCCTAGTTAGATAGAAACACTTGCAAATTTGTACAACATATACTTAACAAGTGTCTTCATTATATAGCTTGCAAATGTTGAATTCATACATGTTTTTGTTACAAGGTGACCTCTTGCTATGCTAGTTGAGTGGCGTTGTTTGCAAGAATGGCTCAAGGAACTGGCATAACATGAAGCTTTTATGGTGGCACAAAGCTCTCCTCAGCAGCAATGTGGCTCCCACTACACCAAAAATCATTATGCTAACATGGAGAGATCCCTAGTAGGACAATGCAAAAACTTTTCATCAGCAGCAACACACCCTTTCCTAACATGAGGGCACTCCTACCAAAGATATTTTTATGTGATAGGTCACCCCAGGAGCATACCATGTCATGGAATGGATGTAAGAACTATGACTGCACTACTCCTTGGAAGTTGTTCACAGATGTATGTTTATCAAAGTTAATGAGAAGAAATTTGGACTTTTTTGTTTGTTGATGTGTAAGAGCACTCTAGGTCTACCATATTTTAGATTGTTTGATAAGTTAAATAAAATTTGTAGTCATTTAAAGTGTAAGTTTGTTTTTGTTTGGTAAGATTGTACATGAGAAGACATAATAAAGTATAAGAGATCTTGACAGAATAAACCTCGATTAGATTCCTACCTTGCACTTGTGACACCAGACCTCTCCTTGAACCCTTTGATTTCTATCATTGTGGAAAGTCCAAGGGTGGTCTATTTTCAAATTTTTAGCAATAACTTTTTAAAAAAATAAATTTTGGTTATTTTAAAGTTTGTACACAGTCTAAGAGTTCATTCTGATTGTTTTCCTTTAGTTTCAATTTTTGATCGAGGGCACTCCTTGGAAGCCACTTTTGAAGGTGTTAGGGTGAGATTTTGAGAAAGTTTTGTATGTAGGAAATGCAGTTCTTAACACAATAAAAAACATTGGTTCTCTGAGTATTTTCAAATTCCATGGTTTTAATGCTCGTTAGAGCCCGTAGATTAAGGAAAAAGTAGGAAATGTCTGTTTTACATCATTTTTTAAGAAATTGCCAACTTGCACGTTGATTTTTGGAGAATCTGAGTAGGATATGATTTTTTTGCATCACATGATGGTCGAAGAGCACGACGAGATGAACAAATTTATGTGAGACAAGCCCAGATAGATTCGGAGCCAATTGAACACTAGAAGCTCTTGAAAACAGCCTAAAAGTTCAACACTACTTGAATTATGGCCATGCATTAAAAAAAGCATGTACTTGTCATTTTAGGGCCCCAGGGACCCTCAACATGAGGGGCCACAAGGGCGCGTAAATTGGCCATCCAAAAATTTTGAGGGTCCCTGGGGCCCTAAAATGACAAGTACATGCTTTTTTTAATGCATAGCCATGAGATAGAATTGGGCAATTTAATGTATTCATAGCAAACTCCCCCCCCCTCCCTCCCCCCCCAATGGCAAATAGCTAAACATTGTATCATACCATGCATTAACAAAAAGCCTGTACTTGTCATTTTAGGGCCCTAGGGACCCTCAACATGAGGGGCCACAAGGGCGCGCAAACTGGCCAATTTGCGCGCCCTTGTGGCCCCTCTTGTTGAGGGTCCCTGGGGCCCTGAAATGACAAGTATATGCTTTTTTTAATGCATGGCCATGAGATAGAATTGGGCAGTTTAATGTGTTCATAGCAAGCCCCTCCCCCCCCCCCCCCCCCCCCCAAATGGCAGATACCTAAACCTTGTATCATGCTTATCAACCATTTTTTACTTCCTTGTGTCCATCCCCTGTTCTTGGAAATATCTTGGCCCCTATTTGTCCCTGGATGGCCATTCTGCGCGCCGTTGTGGTCCCTCTTGTTGAGGGTCCCTAGGGCTTCAAAATGACAAATAGGGGCTTTGTTTTAATGTATGGCCATGAGATAGAGGTGTAGTGTTTGATGTCCGGAGTATTCACTATGTAAAATTTTCCTATATCATGTGCGTTCACCACAATGGATTGAAAGTAGCCCTTATAGGCCTTACCTACACATGTTTCTGTAACTTTACAAGAATATAAACTCCCTTTTGTTGAACACATGTGCTATGTTACATATACTTTAATGAACTCCCAAAGTCAAAGGCCTCACAAATTTTGTGCACTCAGAACATTTAGCACTAGAAATCAACCAACCAAGGAGCCAATTTTTACTTCCTTGTGTTCACCTCGTGTTCTTGGGAATGTTTTGGTTAAGCCATTTCTTTGGTATTTGAAACCACATGTGACCCCTATTGTTATAGTATCCAACCAAAGGTTTCTTGATTAGCAGTTATATAAGTTCGAGTGATACATATCTTCTATGTTAACAATGCATGTATCTATAATTTATGTTTACACTTTCTCTATCCAAATGAGCTACATAGTAAAAATCAAATCCACAATTCAACAATTAAGTTCACAAGGTGATAGCTATTGGTATGATCTTTAGCAATACCAAATAAATAGCTACCAATAGCGAATGAATAGGGATATTTAAGAAGGTTTGATACCAAAAACTTGTCAACACTACTCAAAAAGGTGGAAACTCAAAGGCTTTATAATATATATATGATGAAACAAGAATCAATAATAAGTCACCCCTATATATCTACACCTCCATCTCAAGTTGTCATTTCTCTAAGTCAAGCTTGGCACATGCATAGTATGGAAACAACAACATTTTGGAAAGCAAAATTTGGCTTTATCAACTTTTGAAATGTTGCTATTGATATATATTCAACATCCCCAAATGAGGATATCTTGACAAAGGTTATGATCCACTTAATAAGAATAACCATTAGTGATTAAACTGAAATCAAAATATTGCATGAATTTCTTCATGGTGGAATGATTAAGACTTGAAATTTCAAACATCTTACAAGCAAATCAGAATATCCATAAAAATCAACAATATTTCTCAAATCTGTAAGATACTCTCACTCAGTGAGACACCATTTAACAAAAACAAATATTTATATTGCATTTATAGAGAAATCCAGCCTCATAAAAATAATTACAAATGGAGACAATGTTGTTGCTGTTAGGCTTCTCTTACAAGTATTTGTCTTTCTCATCTAGAGATTCATATACACGAGTATTTGTGTGTCCATGACGCTAGGGAAGATAGTAGTACTATAGGGATGGATTTTCTAAGAGCTCCTAGAGAGTACCTATTGGTTCAAGATTCTACAGAAATCCTACTATTCTTATCAAAATCTTTTAACACAGTAGTGAAAGGTTCCTCACGGAACAAAAATAGGGTAATTTCCATCTCTGCACATGGTTGCTTGCTCATGTCCTCTCAAAACAAGTTGACTCTGTAAGTAAACAACAGATTATGTGAGCACAAAGTTATAAAGTACAAAATGATATCATTCTAATAATCTAATGACAACTATACAAAGAATAAATTATAAGAAAAATCTTTGATGACTCTCCATAGATAACACAACTTACTTACATTGTGAGACTCAATCACATGCTACAAAACTATAGATGGCGCACCAAAGCCATCAACAAAATAGCACCACCCAATGTTATGAGGTGTGAAGCGTAAACATTGAAAGCCATAAAGAGGTTAATTCCCTCCAGCATGATAAACTTAAAGATGGAGATGATCTTAAGCTCTGAATGTAAGCTACAAGGGTAGTTTTCTCACCATTCTATCCTTATGTTGGAGATGAATCCTTGCAATGCCCATGCACTATTCGCACCTCCTGTTCTTGTGGTATGCAAGTCATGTGAGTTGATTCTTTTTCCACCTTCGGGAGTAGAGGTTTCCATGTAGTGCGAGTGAATGAAAGTAGAAGGAGGAGAATCTTGTTTTCATGCTGTAATGGAGGTGAGACAAGGGAGAGGAGCTAGCTTGGTGTGGAACTATGTGGTGGGCAAGGGGAAGAGATGGGGGAGAAACTTGCTTGGTGCTACAATGGAGATGGGAGAAAGCTAGTAGAGAGATAATGCTGGACTATAGGGGTGCATGTGGTTGTTGCAGCCATGGAGAGCTTGGAAAAGGGTTTGTAGAGAGAGAAAATCACTTTTTAGCTATAGAATAGGTTTGGAAGGACTTTGGAGGGTGAAAAATGATGTTTTGAATTTTTTTGAAAAAAATTAATTTTTTGGAATTTTTTAGTGCACGTTTTTTACTTTTGGAGGTCAAAAATACTTTTTTGACCATGAAATAGGTTAGGGGACCTTTTAAGGAGGGAAAACTTGAAATTTGAAATTTTTAGTGTATTTTTAAATCCGGGCCAAAAAGTGGAGGGAAAAAGGTCAAAGTGGTCTCCCCCCCCCCCCCCCCCCCCCCCCTTCCCTCCCTTTCCCCTAGCCACCTCCCTTACCTTCTCACTAGGTAAGAGGTCATTAAGAGGTGTAAGGCTACCTTGTCCCCCTACTTTTTTGAGGGTATAGAGTGTGTCCACCACCCTCTTCCTATTGGTTGGCCTCTAATTAACCTTAATCCCAAAGGGCCCCTAGAGGGTTCATATTTTTCCTAATGAGAAGCTCGAGAGTGGTTTGAAGGTTTAGAGGAAGACAAAAAACAAACATGGGAGCAGGTGAAGCTAGCAATTTTTGACAGGTTTGGAAAGAAACTAACCACAACAGAAGCGACAACAAAATTGAGAAGTTTGCAGCAAAAAGTTCATGCTAACTTTAAAGAGTTTTTGCAACACTTCAAAGGACTTTGGGTTCAATTAGAGGCGGTATCCCAAGTACCTCCAGGGGATTTCTTTAAAGTGCATCAATTTATGGATTGTCTCCATCCAAGTGTAAGGGAGAAGGTCGATCAAGATGAGCCTGCTACATATGAAAGAGCTGTGGAAATTTCCGAGGCCAAGAGCAAGAAGATCAAGAGAAGGTGGGAGCAAGGCATGACACACGCTGAGCCAATTGTGGTGCAACCAATGGTCCCTGTGACAATGGATGATAAAGTGGAGCGAGTGGTTCAAGGTCCAGATCCCGTTACGGCCCGAGTTTTTCATGATCTTGCCGGTCAGTTGCAAGAATTTTAACATAATGAATAGGAAGCAAAGACAGGAGTGGCCAGTTGGGAGAGGTAGGGGACGAAGGCTACAAGGAAGTTGCTACAATTGTGATGAAGAGGGTCACTACGTCCCTAATTGTCCTGAACCACCAAGACAAAGAGGAGGGATATACCCCATATATGGACGTGGTCGAGGGAGAATAGAAGAAAATCATCAAGAGCGGGCACTAGAAGCACCGCTACCGCAACAAAAACCACAACCATTGCCTAGAAATGGAGAAGGTAGAGCTATTAACATCATTACCCTTGAGCATCAAGATGTGGGTTTGGCCAATAAGAGAGCTAGGCATGATAGGGAGAAAGAGACAGAAGAAGAGAGGGAAACAAGATCAAGGAAAGGAAAGGTTAAGGTAGAAGACAAACCAGAGAGTAGCAAGAGGCGGCGAAGAAGGAAAATTGGTCCAAAGGACTACCTCCTTGGCCAAGGTGTTGAAGACTATGATATTGTCGACAACATACGAAATCAAAAGGCAAATATATCTGGTCAGTTGGTTGCCAATGTGTTGAAGACTATGATATTGTCGATAACATACGAAATCAAAAGGAAAATATATCTGGTCAGTTGGTGGCTTTGAATGCTAAATTGAGGAGGCAGTGGACCAAGTGTGTGAGTACGCAGCTTCCTTCCAAGAAGGAAAAGCATCAAAGCATGGTGTCATCTTTGAGGGTTGGTCACCCAGTGCATATGGTGCCAATAGTTGAAGCTATGCTGGGAAAGAAGATGGAAGTGCAAGCATATGTGGATGGTGGTACCTAGGTGTGTGTCATGACCGAGGCTATCATGAAGGAAGCAGGCGTTAAGATGTCAATGAATTCTTTGATCCTTATGAGGATGGCCAACCACAAAAAGGCAAGGTGTCTTGGAATAGCTGAAGATGTGAAGATAAAAGTCTTGGGGATTGAGTGCTTGGTTGATTGCTACGTCATGCAAGCGGTGAGAATGCTTATCTGATCATTTTAAGGAGGCCATGGCTTATAACCCTTGGTGCTAAGCAGGATTGGGGCACGGGCTTGATCACCATCCCCAACAAAGAGAAAGGAAGGACCATTGTCTACAACATGAAGGCACACGAGAGTCGTACACAGCCCCTAGTGGAGATGCAAGATACGGATTTGACAAAAACCACGTCCTATGATAGTGATGCTTCGTCTACATCATCAGAAGAAAGTGTAGAGGAAGGCTTGATGCAATTATGTCCTAATCTTTTTGGGATAAGTGTTGACAAGGAAGCATTGGTGCATGATGTGAAGGTCGAGGAGGATAAGGAAAGACCATATTAGGTAAAGTGGGAAAATCCCAATTCCCAGGTTGGACAACTTTCAATATATCATATACAAAATATAGATATTTTGTCAAAAATTTGAGTTTTCTTAAGGTCTCATTCCACTTTATGCACATACAATACACAATGAAAACAACTAAAATACCATGGTTTCAATCAATTGGATTATTAGGAGATGAGTATATTGCATCCATTATCGTTGTCTATGTTCTACTGTCCTAACTACAACTTATCTCAACATGGAGAGCTTGGTTTCTAGGTCCACCACTTGTCCAAGTTAATGGAAAAGTGACTCAAGGTTCACAACTTGTGAAAGCAAGGATCCATTGAGGAATACAATCCACTTGGCTATTTTTCCTTAATTTATTGCATGTGACATTCAAGCAAGGTCCACTTCTAATCTATAACTTCTTAATTTGAGGCATGGGGCATACATAAAATATGTAGCATATGCTCTATTGCCTCATAGGAAGGTTGGTTTCAAGGTGCACTTATCCATGCTAGCCTATCTTGGAGAAATGATGGAGCTTGCTTCTCTCCTTGTTTCAATGGAGACTAGCTTGGACAAGTGGTGGACCTTTGCTTCTCTATATGTTTCAATAGAGTTATCTTGGACAAGTGGTGATCTTGGAACAAAACCCCCATGTAAAACATATCATGGGTATTCCAAGTGATTAGAAAGATTACCATTTAAGATATAACCTTATAGGTTGGACAAATGGAGCTTGGCTTGGAGAAATGGTGGACCTTTGATTCTCTCCATGTTTCAATGGAGCCTATCTTGGAGAAATGGTGGAGCTTGCTTCTGTCCATGTTTCGATGGAGCCTAGCTTGAATAGTTGGTGGACCTTTGCTTCTCTCTATGTTTCAATAGAGTTAGCTTAGACACGTGGTGGATCTTCAAACTAAGCCAACTACTATCAATGTTTCCTAGCTTGGACAAGTGGTGGAGTGTTTCTCTACTCCATGTTTCAATGGATCTTAGCTTGGACAAGTGTTGGACCTTAAAACAAAAACCCCATGTACAACATAGAATGGATTTTCTAGATTTCAATGGAGTCGAGATTTAACAAATGGTGGAGCTTGTCTTCATCCATGTTTCAATGAAACTAGCTTGGACAAGTGGTGGACCTTGTAACAAACCCCCCCATGTACAACATATCATTGGTTTTCTAAGTGATGGGAAGGAATACCATTCAAGATATAAACTTATAGCTTGGATAAGTAGTTGACTTTAAAACCAAATTCATCATAATACAATGAAATACAGGTTAGCCAATTCCTAAATCTTGAGACCAAACCTCCCATGCTATTAGAGATAGTATATTGGATAAGTGGTGGACCTTCTATTATTTTCCCATGCCTAGTTTAGACTACCGGTACACTTTGCAGCTATAAAGGTTGGACGAGTTGTGGAGCCTTGTTTCTATCCATGTCTTAATGGATCCTAGCTTGGACAAGTGGTGGACCTTGGAAAAAAGCTTCCATGTACAACATATATGAGGTTTTCCATGTTTTAATGGAACCTATCTTGGACAAATGGTGAAGCTTGCTTCTCTCCATGTTGATTTTGGAACTACCTTAGACAAGTGGTGGAGCTTTGCTTTTCTACTCTTCATAATACAATGAAGTATAGGTTGGTTACATGGTGAATCTTAAGGCCAAACCTCCCATTTTACTAGATATGATAGGTTGGACAAGTGGATCAACCTTCTATTATTTCTCCATGACTATATTGGACAATTAGTAGACCTAACATCTCTCTATGTTGTCTAGAGATAAGCTTGGACAAGTGATGGACCCTGCTTCTCTCTTCCCTTGGTTTACTAGTTTGAAGACTCAGTATATATACTTTCTTAGATCTAGCTTGAACAAGTGGTGGACCTTGTATCCACAATCTTAATTCATTACAAAAAAGTATATGAAAAAATAACATAGGAATCTTGGTTTGAAGGTCAAGCAATTAGGTTCCAAATGCACATAATAATATATTTTCCACCCATAATAAAAGAAAGTTAAATATGTTATTACCAAATTGACAAAGGTAACGTCCAAGAATTCTAGCTTTGCATCTTGTCAGATCTAAATCTTCATCAAGGCGACATGCATGTATACATCAACTTTCAAGACATTCAAGAATACATGCACTTAGATTCCATAGTTTTGTTTTCAAAGTCTTTTAGGTTCTAAAACTCTTTCACGTAAAGTATGTAATGACAAAATTCTTGAAGCAAACATTTGTGCCCAAGAAAAAGATCCCTCTCACATATTTAAAGTCCATGAATTCTCTGATCCATACTTACAAGTTTTATTTTGACATCAAACATCAATTCTCTCATAGTTACAAATAAATGCAACCTCGATATGAATTGACAAAAAATGAATTTCTTTTACTATATGACCCAACATAGGCCCCAATCAAATAAAAAATGAGTCTCCAAAAATTTGGGTGCACTCTAGCAATACATCAGAGTCCCCTTACAATAGGATGCACTCCAATAGTACATTGAAGTCCCCTTAGAGTAGGGTGCACTCCATTCAAGTGTTCATAAAATTGACACACCTTTGTTTTTTTATAAAAACGACTATATCAAATTATACAAATGTTGAAAGATACACACTAGAATAAAAAAAGCATCTTATGGCCATATTTATTCAATTCTTTCGTGTTGACAAGTACACACCAAGGACATAATTTGTCTCAGAATCACTATACTGATTTACAATTGTGTTGTATGTATAGACTCTCTTATCTCTTGCATACAACCATCCTACCAACCATGGAATTATGGTTCTCTGCAAGAAGTTTTGAAGTTGCTCGGAAGTTTGCCTCCACATCTTTGGAAATATAAGATATGTCCCTGGCATGTTCCACATCACCCTATATGGAGTGTCATCAAAAATTAAGGTATTGTTTGCATCCAAATCCTCAAATATCTTCCAAATATCACTCAAATTTTTGTGATAAACCCTTGTAAATCCTAACATAATATTTGGATTTTGGCAATTTTTGTTACTCATAAACACCTTGAACTTGGTATACTGCTCAGGAAAACATTTTTGTGTGATGCGTTGCACCCTTGTTAAGTTATAGAAACTCCATATCCATAGCTCAAAGTATTCAACACAAAAATCCAAAAAACTTTGTGTGTCTGGTCGCACCACATGATAAACTTCATCTTTATCCTCCACAAGTCGCATGTGTTGAGCCCAAGATGGCATAGAATCTCCATATTTCATTTCAATTGTCTTGAGAAGTAACCCCTCTAGATCCAAGATAAGTACTCTTTTGATGTCCTTGAAAGCAAGTGGTAGGTGATAAGGAGGTGATTCATTCCTTGGACAAGGTCTTGGAGGAGGTTGGATGGGTAATTCAATAGTTTTCTTCAATTTATGCCAGCATATAGCCAATCCATTTTTCTGTAATGGTTCTGAAATTAAAGAACAAGAATACTTAATGCAAACACAACAATAGACATGAGTTTTACATTGTCTACCCTAAGGTTTTATTAGATACCAAAATCCATCTATGATCTACTCATTAATAGAAAGAAAGTCAAATTAAAATCCTGACTCTTTTTTATGCTACACTCTCTCTTAGTCTCAATACCATGGAGGTTAACTAGACTTAAGTCAACTAATAACTACTACTTGTTGTTAAAGGTATGCTTGAAGTGCATAAGGCTTAACCAATGCTCTAGTGTAGAATGGGTATTTAGGTCTCAAGGTCTACCACTTATCCAAGCAAAGATCCATTTAGATATGGAAACCCAAATTTTCTTAATATAATGATATAGAGTAGACAAGTGGTGAATCCTGAGACCAAACCACTGATGCTACTAGGGATAATAGGTTGGACAAGTGGTGGACCTTGAATGTAAACCCCCCATGTACAAAGTATCAGGGGTTTTGGGTATTTCAATCGACTCTATTATCTTCGAGACATGGTGGAGCTTACTTCTCTCCATGTTTCAATGGAGTCTATCTTGGATAAATGGTGGAGCATCATTCTCTCCATGTTTCAATGGAGCTTAGCTTGGACAAGTGGTGGACGTTTGTTTCTCTCTATGTTTGAACAGATTTAGCTTGGACAAGTGGTGGACCTTGGAACAAAATCCCCATGTAAAACATATCATGGACATTACAAGTGGTGAGAAAAAATACCATTCAATATATAACCTTATAGGTTGGACAAGTGGTGGACCTTAACACCCAATTATTATTAATATAATGACATAGAGTGGACAAGTGGTGAATCTTGCGACCAAACCTACTAGGAAAAGTAGGTTGGACAAGTGGTGGACCTTGAATGCAAACCCCCCATGTACAAAATATCACTCATGCTACTAGGAATAACTTGGTATTAAGGTCCATGTTTCAATGGAGCCTAGCTTGGAAAAGTGGTGGACCTTGGTTTCTCTCTATGTTTCAATAGAATTAGCTTGGACAAGTGGTGAACCTTGGAAAAAAACCCCCATGTAAAGCATGTCATGGGCATTACAAGTGGTGAGAAAAAATACCATTCAAGGTATAACCTTATAGACTGGACAAGTGGTGGACCTTAGCACCCAATTCCTCTTATTATAATGACATAGAGTGAAAAAGTGGTGAATTGTGAGACCAAACCTACTAGGGATAATAGGGTGGACAAATGGTTGACCTTGAATGTAAATCACCCATGTACAAAATATCATGGGTTTTGCGTATTTCAATGGAGCCTAGCATCTAGGAGACATGGTGGAACTTACTTATGTCCATGTTTTAATGGAGCCTATCTAGGAGAAATGGTGGAGGTTCCTTCTCTCCATGTTTCAATGGAGCCTAGCTTGGACAATTCGTGGACCTTTGTTTCTCTCTATGTTTAAATATGGTTAGCTTGGACAAGTGGTGGATCTTGGAATGAAACTCCCATGTAAAACATATCATGGGCATTTCAAGTGGCGAGAAAGGATACCATTTAAGATATAACCTTATAGGTTGGACAAGTGGTGGACCTTAACACAATATAATGACATAGAGTGTACAAGTGGTGAATCTTGAAACCAAACCACTCATGCTACTAGGGATAATAGGTTAAATAAGTGGTGGGCCTTGAAATAAAACCCCCTAGAGTGTTTCAATGGAGCCTAGCTTGGAAACATGGTAAAGCTTGCTTCTCTCCATGTTTCAATGCAGCCTATCTTGGATAAATGGTGGAGCATCATTCTCTCCATGTTTCAATGGAGCCTAGCTTGGACAAGTGGTGGACCTTTATTTCTCTCTATGTTTGAATAGAGTTATCTTGGAAAAGTGGTGGACCTTGGAACAAAACCCCCATGTAAAACATATCATGGGCATTACAAGTGGTGAGAAAAAATACCATTTAATATATAACCTTATAGGTTGGACAAGTGGTGGACCTTAACACCCAATTATTCTTAATATAATGACATAGAGTGGATAAGTGGTGAACTTGGGACCAAACCTACTAGGGAAATAGGTTCGACAAGTGGTGGACCTTGAATGTAAACCCCCCATGTACAAAATATCACTCATGCTACTAGAAATAATTTGGTATTAAGGTCCATGTTTCAATGCATCCTAGCTTGGAAAAGTGGTGGACCTTTGTTTCTCTCTATGTTTCAATAGATTTAGCTTGGACAAGTGGTGGACCTTGGAACAAAACCCCCATGTAAATCATGTCATGGGCATTACAAGTGGTGAGAAAAAATACCATTCAAGCTATAACATTATAGGTTGGACAAGTGGTGGACCTTAACACCCAATTCCTCTTAATATAATGACATAGAGTGGACAAGTGGTGAATCATGAGACCAAACCTACTAGGGACAATAGGTTGGACAAGTGGTGAACCTTGAATGTAAACCCTCCATGTACAAAATATTATGGGTATTGGGTATTTCAATGGAGCCTAGCAACTTGGAGACATGGTGGAGCTTATTTCTCTCCATGTTTCAATGGAGCCTATCTAGGAGAAACAGTGGAGGTTCCTTCTCTCCATGTTTCAATGAGCCTAGCTTGGACAAGTGGTGGACCTTTCTTTCTCTATATGTTTTAATAGAGTTAGCTTGGACAAGTGGTGGACCTTGGAATGAAACCCCCATGTAAAACATATCATGGGCATTTCAAGTGGTGAGAAAGGATACCATTTAAAATATAACCTTATAGGTTGGACAAGTGGTGGACCTTAACACATAGTTCTTCTTAATATAATGACATAGAGTGTACAAGTGGTGAATCTTGAGACCAAACCACTCGTGCTACTAGGGATAATAGGTTGGACAAGTGGTGGACCTTGAATGTAAACCCCTCATGTACAAAATTATGGGTTTAGGGTATTTCAATGGAGCCTAGCTTGGAGACATGGTGGAGATTGCTTCTCTCAATGTTTCAATGGAACCTATCTTGGAGAAATGGTGGATCATCCTTCTCTCCATGTTTCAATGGAGCCTACCTTGGACAAGTGGTGGACCTTTGCTTCTCTCTATGTTTCAATAGAGTTAGCTTGGACAAGTGGTGGGTGTTGGAACAAAACCCCTTTGTAAAACATAGCATGGAAATTACAAGTGATAAGGAAAAATATCATTCAAGATATAACCTTACAGGTTGGAAAAGTGGTGATGGACCTTGACAAGTGGTGAAGGATACCATTTAAGATATACCCTTATAGGTTGGACAAGTGGTGGACCTTAACACCCAGTTATTCTTAATATAATGACAGAGAGTGGATAAATGGTGAATCTTAAGACCAAACCACTCATGCTACTACGTATAATACGTTAGAGAAGTGGTAGACCTTGAATGTAAACACCCCATGTACAAAATATCATGGTTTTAGGGTGTTTCAATGGAGCCTAGAATCTTCGAGACATGGTAGATCTTGATTCTTTCCATGTTTGAATGGCACCTATCTTGGAAAAATGATGGAGGTTACTTCTCTCCATGCTTCAATGGAGCCTAGCTTTGACAAGTGGTGAACCTTTGCTTCCCTCTATGTTTGAATAGAGTTAGCTTGGACAAGTGGTGGACCTTTGCTTCTCTCTATGTTTGAATAGAGTTAGCTTGGACAAGTGGTGGACCTTGGAATGAAACCCCCATGTAAAACATATCATGGGCATTTCAAGTGGTGAGAAAGGATACCATTTAAGATATAACCTTATAGGTTGGACAAGTGGTGGATCTTAATACATAGTTCTTCCTAATATAATGACATAGAGTGTACAAGTGGTGTATCTTGAGACCAAACCACTTGTGCTACTAGGGATAATACGTTAGACAAGTGGTGGGCCTTGAAATAAAACCCCCCATGTACAAAATAAAATGGGTTTAGGGCATTTAAATGGATCCTAGCTTGGAGACATGGTGGAGCTTTCTTCTCTCCATGTTTCAATGAAGCCTATCTTGGAGAAATGGTGGAGCATCCTTCTCTCCATGTTTCAATATAGCTTAGCTTGGACAAGTGGTGGATCTTTGGTTCTCTCTATGTTTCAATAGAGTTAGCTTGGACAAGTGGTGGACATTGAAACAAAACTCCCATGTAAAACATATCATGGGTAGTTCAAGTTGTGAGAAAAAAAACCATTTAAAATATAACCTTATAGGTTGGACAAGTGGTGGACCTTAACACCAAATCCTTTTTAATACAATGACATAGAGTTAAAAAGACGACTTCGGAGACTGAAATGCCTATAAGGGGGCTTTTTAGCTAAATTGATGACTTTTTAAGTTGAAAACTAGTTAGCAGGGCTTAGGGCACTAGCACAAAGTATTCTTTGCACAAAAAGACCAACATTTCAAGAAAAGACATCATACGCGTATGATGTCTCACAGCATGATTTTCACATCCATTTCAACATTTGAGTGCATAGCCTCATTCCACATGTTAATCACATCCTATGAACCAAGTATCATGAGAATTGGAGTTAGAAAACCCAAGGAAAACCAAAAAGACGCAAAGTAGGCCATAAAATTGATTTTGGCCCTAATTTTGTCAAAATAACTCCAAACTCATTGAAACTTTGTAGGATTGTTGATTAACACATCTACAAGCTATCTGGAACCAAAAAGCACCATTTTGACACAAAAAACATCATACGCGTATGATGTCTATTTGCACTTACAGAGCCAAAAATGCTCATTTGTCATCATACATCCATTATATATATCTAATACATGCTACATATGAAGTTTGGAACCATTTGGTCAAGTGGATCACCCCATTAGCCCAATTAAGAGAAAATCCTTCATACAAAGCCTATTTTTGTCCCAAATCCAACATATTCAAGTCCAAACCAAGATTTGAGTATAAACAGTCCTTCACTAGCACATGGAGAGTCCACAGAACCAATCCCATGAAAAATTGATAAAAAAGACATCATACGCGTATGATGTCTCCAGAGCCATTTTTAGTCCAAATTCTATCCAAACTTGATAAATCCACTGAATAAGCCTATCTAAAGCCAAAACCAAGCTTATAGAGAAAATTGGTCCAAAAATGCACTAAAAGACATCATACGCGTATGATGTCTCACTATGTGATTTTGGCACCTCAGGGCTTCAACCACCAAACAGAAGTGTTCTACATGCCATTTGAAAGTAATCCACCAAGTTTTACCCAATTTGGATCATAAAATCCAATTCCCTTTCAAAATTTTGCCAAGAGCCTGAACTGGACTAAACTGGACAAAACTTGACCAAATGGGATCCAAACTCAAATCCAAGCATATGATACTCATGTATACACTATCAGTTACAAGCACAACCAATATGAAGTCATTCTGACACAAAAAACATCATACGCGTATGATGTCTCAAGCATGTTTTTGAGCCCAATTTGCATATTTTTTCACCTACATTGCATCCTTAGGCCCTGAATAGCTCATGTTTCAATTTTCAAGTCATTTGAATAGTTAAAAGCTTCATTTCGGCTTTCAGTACTAAAAAGACGCTAACTTCTGAAATTGGAGTTACAGGATCCATGGATTCCGCTAAGTCATCGGCAACTAAGAGAAAAAGACCAACCATCAAGGATGCTCTTGCAGAAGCAGAACCTTTTGATATTCCAACAGAAACCCTCAAGCCAACCAAGACTTGGGTGGAGGAAGCAGTACTAGAAAAAGAGGGAATAAAGATCTACTAGGGGACTTTCAGAGATCCTCAAGGGCAATCGGTCGATGTACCTATGATCCCACGAGAATTAGTAGATTATAGCAGATCAGAGAACATCAGCAGATACCTGGAAAGGGCTGACTTACACAGGTTCTTCACCTCGAGACCATCAGGTGTGGATACAAGAAGAGTGTACGAGTTGGCAACATCCATTCAGAAGGATGGGAAAGCCACATTGACAGCCATGGATGGAGAGAAAGTAGAAGTACAGATCACTCCACAGCTCATTGCAGATGCATTGAAGCTGAACAACAAAGGGAGTTCTGTCAGGGAAAGAAGGGAGGCTATAGAGGTTTATGGGTCCAAGAAACAGAATGCAACTTATGGAGATATGGCAGACCAAAGAGCGACAACCCTTTGCCGACTGTACAACCAATTTCTCCATATTTGCAGTAAAAGACCGCAAAAGTATACTACACCGCCCCATGCCATTGCAACTACCATCACATGGGCACTGAAGAGCAACATGCCAAAAGAGGTGAATTATGCTCAATACATCCACGAGCAAGTAATTGCCATGCACAACGAGAAGCCAAAGTATATAGGAGGAGCTGAAGTTCTGACAAGAATAGCTTATGAAGCTATTGGAGCCAGAGATCAATGGCCAAAGGTTCCCTCCCAGAATGAGTGGCTTAGAGAAGCCGATGAGGAGGAAGAACAGCAAGAAGTATCCAAGAGGGCGTCCACAAGAGCACGCCGAAAACTAGAAATAGTTTCAGAACCTGAAGAGGCTGTGGACGAGCCGCTCAAGAAGAAAGCGAAGAAGAAGGCTGATCCCAAGCAAACCAAAAGTCAAAAAGTCGCAAGAATGGAAAGGCTGGTGGAGCAGTTCAGAGCGGAAAGAGCTCTAAAGGGGGACTTTGAAGAAATGTGGGTGCCAGACCCCACTAAAGTCGGAACCAACTCAGCCAGGCCACATGTTGATCAATATGATCAATATATTAGAGCTTATGAGGAGTCGGAGGCCATACTGGAGCAGCAACCTGTCGAGCCTTATACTGAAGAGGAAGTACAGCTTTTAAAAGCTGAGCTGAAAAAGGACGACAAGGAGAAGAAGGAAGTAGATGAGTCTACTGAACTTCGAGAGAAAGACGGGCAAGCAAACAAAGGGAAAGCCAAGATGACTGAGGACAATCAGCCCTCCTTTACTGATGTACCAAGCCCGAAGAAGACGGAAATTATTGTGGAGGAGACCACAATAGAAATAGAAACAGAAGTTATGGAAAAGCCGGAGGCCGGGACCAAGGAAAAGGAGATAGATCCAGTTTAGCAAAAGAAAGATGATTATGAGGATCTGGTAGCGATCGGATACAGTGAAGAAGAGGCCCTGGAGGCAGTTTATGGGATATCCCTACGAAAACAAGATGATCGGAAAGGGACGAAGGAAAAGACAAAGGGTACAATGGAGAGTAAAGAGAAAATGGACGAACAGAACATACTAGAAGAGCCGAAGCCATTGGAGGTGGTGGCAGAAGGAGCTGTCAAGTTGACAGATGAAGATGAAAAAGACATGCACATGGTGCATGAACTGCTCAGCAAGATTAAAGAAAGATCCAGAGCAAAGGAAGTAGCACTTGAGACAGCAAAACAAAAGGAAGCAGAGTTGCAGAAGAAGTTAGAGAATGCTATGACTGAATCTGAAAGTCATAAAGCATCACTCTACGACGCAGAAAACGAGAGAGACGGCTTGATACTCCAACTAGCCGAAGCTTCAAGAGAGGTAACAAGTTCACAGGAAGCAAAGGAGCGAATAGAAGATGAGCTGGAGGCAGCCAAGGATGAGCTCATTGAGCTAAGGGAAAGAGTCGAACTTCAATAAAGGACAATCACGAGACTCAGGACCACCCCTAGAGCTAGCAGAGCAGGAACAGAACAAGAGGGAGCCCTCGTACCAGCTCTGGAAGATCAGGTCAGAAGTTTGCAAAGAGAGCTAAGGTTAGAGCAAGTGCAAAGATTGCACATGGCGGAGGGATCGTTGGCTGCAGAGGAGAGGCTCACATCAGAAAACCAAACACTAAGGACAGAAAATGAGGCCCTCCGCAAACAGCTCCAAGACCTACAAGAGCAACAAAGAAGAGAAACAGAGACACCACAAGAAGAAGCAGGGGGAGCAGCCATAGAGCTACCAGAAACTGGAGAGGCAACCACAATTGAAGATCCAGCCCCAGCTCAAGAAGTGGCCTCAACTTCAGGAATCTCTGAAGAAGAAGAACAAAGGCTCCAGGACCAAATAGAAAAGTCAACAGAGGAAAGTTCCAAGGCGGAAATGGAATGGGAAAGGAGACTCCTCATCTCCATTAGACTTCAAGGTTTAAACACAAAAGTGCTCCATGAAGAGTGGATGCAACCCAGCCTGCCTTTCCCTCTGATGAAATTTGAAGTGATAAAGACGAAAAAGAGAATAGAGGAGGAGCAGTATGTCGCTCTTTACGAAGGCGACATCACAAAGGATGAACAATCAAAGAAGATTGTAGATTCTCAACCTAGATGGAGGAAAGGTTGGCTGAACAAATACCCAGCCTACCTCATCTACTTGGTAGAGGCTCCAAAGGAGATTCGGGAGGATGCAACCTTCTGCCCGGTGCCAAGAGTCAGAAACTGGAAAGAGCAAGGCAGGATTGCAGAAAAGAAGCCAAATTGGCTTAATTATCCCAGGATGCCAGGACCAAAGGAAGGAGAGAGAATAGGTAAAGCCTACATGGTGAAAACCCTAACGGGCACCATCAAACTCTTTACTGGCTCTCCTGACCTTTCGTGTCAGATGCTAAAGAAAATCTGCAGGACTCTCTTAGCATGCATTGAAGTGTTCGCGCCAGATAAAGCCACGACCTCGAGTCTACTATCGACGGCCGACACAGTGACGGATATGATGTATGATCTTTCATTGCAGCCATCACCAAAGGTGTTACATCTCTTATATCAAAGAATTATGTTTTTGCCTAGCTTCCACATGCAAACATTCGAAGAAGCTTTCTACACCGGCTTTTTCACTCACGAAAGCAAAATATTCGGCCCAACCTTGACCATCGGCAACCTACGCTACGAATCACATTTGCAGATGCTCAAGACGACAGGACTCTACTGACCAAGCCTAAAAGTCATGGCAGGGACGACATGAACGCGGAGGGGGGGAGTGTTGAGCC
Organism: Adiantum capillus-veneris; assembly: GCF_014529385.1. Taxonomy (NCBI): domain Eukaryota; kingdom Viridiplantae; phylum Streptophyta; class Polypodiopsida; order Polypodiales; family Pteridaceae; genus Adiantum; species Adiantum capillus-veneris. Next base: position 160,443,638 of record NC_140941.1, on the reverse strand, counting down.
AGTAGAGGATCACACCCACATTTTTGCTCACACCCATCATTTTGTAACCATTGATTGTAATAAATGTCTTTCCGACATTAATTTTGATTTGAGCCATTCATTAAGTAACGGGACTCAATTGAGTTTCCAGCTTGTAATCCCAAAGTAATTTCACCTGTTGATGTAAATAATTAGAGATGTTCTCACCTCCAAGGCTGAGGTATATAAGCCAAAGTTTTGTAACCTAAGGGGGATTCAATGATTAATCAAAGAGAGTTTTTTGAGCGCCGTGATTGTGTCTGAGAGAGAGAGAGAGGGAGAGTCTTATCTTCTTGCTACGCGAGCTACGGGGCCACCATTGGAGAAGCGACACCGCCTTTGTGTTAGCAACGGTGAGAGCTACGCCCAGATACCAAGAGTGCACGCTATCGGCTTCTACGTGTGGTAAGTTCCTACGAGCTTCGGTGTGAGTTTTCTTCCAACTCGTGTGTCGGAATAGAGCGTGCAGCATATCTATAGAACCACAACGAGTAGAGCTACACATTAGTACCATCGGGGTCAAGTTTCGGTCACCTGTATTTTTCGGCCTGTCTTCATACGCGTTTGCCGCACGGAGTGGTTATAGGTTGATTTTGCAGTTCAAGTCTTTAGGGTGTTGTTCTTACCTAGTGTATAGACTTCCCCTTGAGTTTGAGATCGATTCAATGATTCTAGATCCTGTTTCGTATAGCATTCGTTCGTAGTACGGATTTCAGTCACTTGCGTATTTTAGAACTTAGATTTGATTTCCTTAGTAGTGATTGTCATTAGAAGGTCGAGTAGGTGATTTGACACCCACCTAGTTGTTTCCATGCGCCTGCGGGTCAAGCTCCGTCCTCGTCTGACAAATTTTGTTGTTGGTTGAGTTCTCGCTATTTAGCTTCCGCTAGCAGCGTAACCGCCTTAACAGTCGTACTCCGTGAAAATCCAAATAACACACTTTCATCGTGTTTTTTATCCATAATACGTGCATTATAGTGATCAGGAGCAAGCCAACAATTTTGAATAGGGATATCAAATTCCCTATATTGGAAAGGAAAATAATTTATGTACATATTAATTCCACGTGTATCTTTTTCTTGTCCTTTCATGGCCTCAGCTTCTAAAACATCTGGATCCACAATTCTCATCTTTGACATTGAACCCTCTTTTGATGAGGATGCCAAAGATGCCTTGTCTACATCCAAAATGGAACTAGTTCGCTTAGCTGCTACTTTTTGCACTTTTGCTTGCTTCTTTGTGGATGGTGGTCGTGAAGCTTTCACCTTTTTTCATTGTAGTGTGGCAATGATGGAGCTTTGAAGTTGATCTGCTGTGATGTTTGGATTTGATTCTGCAAACTTCCATCCTCGAGAAAACATTGTCTCTTCTTTGTTTCTAGACATGCGCTCCAATGCATATGCTCCTGGAGATAGTTGAAATTCTAGATTCATTGGAACTAGAATGTCAATGCATTCCACCTCCGGATGACTATCAACTACAGAGACAGATGCTTCCACAACTTGTCCAACATCTTCAAACAAGCTGTCATTCTCCTTTTTGGCAATAAATAGATGCACCTTATGAAATTGTGCACCCTCTATACCATGTATGTCCAAATACCATTTCCTAACATCATTGCAAGTATAGTCAACTGAAACAGCAACCCTGCAACCTGTTTTTTTGGAGCCATCTTTCCTGAACCAAAAAAAACCAAATGTTATTTTAGCATATACTTTTTTGTAATGAATTAAGTTTGTGAGAATACAAGGTCCACCACTTGTTCAAGTTAGATCTAAGCAAGTATACATAGTAATCTTTTAAGCTAGTAAACTAAGGGAAGGGAGAAGTAAGGTCCACCACTTGTCCAAGCTCAGCTCTAGACAACCTGGAGAGATTCTAGGTCTACTAATTGTCTAATATAGGCTAACTATATTGAAACATAGAGAGAAGCAAAGGTCCACCACTTGTCCAATCTAGGGTCCATTGAAACATGGAGAGAAGGATGCTCCACCATTTGTCCAAAATAGGCTCCATTGAAACATGAAGAGAAGCAATATGCACCATGTCTTCGAAATGCTAGGCTCCACTGAAATACCTTAAACCCACGATATTTTGTATATGTGGGGTTTAAATTCAAGGTCCACCACTTGTCCAACCTATTCTCCCTAGTAGCATGAGTGGTTTGGTCTCAAGATTCACCACTTTTCCACTCTATGTCATTATATTAAGAAGATCTGGGTGTTAAGGTCCACCACTTGTCCAACCTATAAGGCTATGTCTAAAATGGTATTATTTACCACCACTTGGAATGCACATGATAGGTTTTACATAGGGGTCTGGTTCCAAGGTCCACCACTTGTCCAAGCTAACTCTATTGAAACATAGAGAGAATCAAAGGTCCACCACTTGTCCAAGCTAGGCTCCATTGAAACATGGAGAGAAGCATGCTCCACCATTTGTCCAAGCCAGGTTCGATTGAAACATGAAGAGAAGCAAGATGCACCATGTCTCCAAAATGCTAGGCTCCATTGAAATATCTTAAACCCATGATATTTCGTACATGGGGGGTTTACATTCAAGGTCCACCACTTGTCCAACCTATTATCACTAGTAGCATGAGTGGTTTGGTCTCAAGATTCACCACTTTTCCACTCTATGTCATTATATTAAGAAGATATGGGTGTTAAGGTCCACCACTTGTCCAACCTATAAGGCTATATCTTAAAGGGTATTCTTTCTGACCACTTGGAATGACCATGATAGATTTTACATCGGGGTTTGGTTCCAAGGTCCACCACTTGTCCAAGATAACTCTATTGAAACATAGAGAGAAGCAAAGGTCCACCACTTGTCCAAGCTAGGGTCCATTGAAACATGGAGAGAAGGATGCTCCACCATTTGTCCAAGATAGGCTCCATTGAAACATGAAGAGAAGCAAGCTGCACCATGTCTCCAAGATGCTAAGATCCATTGAAATACCTTACACCCACGATATTTTGTACATGGGGAGTTTACATTCAAGGTCCACCACTTGTCCAACCTATTATCTCTAGTAGAATGAGTGGTTTGGTCTCAAGATTCACCACTTTTCCACTCTATGTCATTACGTTAAGAAGATCTGTGTGTTAAGGTCGACCACTTGTCCAACCTATAAGGGTATATCTTAAAGGGTATTATTTCTCACCACTTGAAATGTCCATGATATGTTTTACATGGGGGTTTGGTTCCAAGGTCCACCACTTGTCCAAGCTAACTCTATTGAAACATAGAGAGAAACAAAGGTCCACCACTTGTCCAAGCTAGGCTCCATTGAAACATGGAGAGAAGGATGCTCTATCATTTCTCGAAGCTAACTCTATTGAAACATGGGGGGTTTACATTCAAGGTCCACCACTTGTCCAACCTATTAACGCTAGTAGCATGAGTGGTTTGGTCTCAAGATTCACCACTTTTTCACTCTATGTCATTATATTAAGAATATCTGGTTATTAAGGTCCACCACTTGTCCAACCTATAAGGCTATATCTTAAGGGTTATTCTTTCTCACCACTTGGAGTGACCATGATAGGTTTTACATGGGGGTTTGGTTCCAAGGTCCACCACTTGTCCAAGATAACTCTATTGAAACATAGAGAGAAGCAAAGGTCCACCAATTGTCGAAGACAGGGTCCATTGAAACATGGAGAGAAGGATGCTCCACCATTTGTCCAAGATACGCTCCATTGAAACATGAAGAGAAGCAAGCTACACCATGTCTCCAAGATGATAATCTCCATTGAAATACCTTAAACCCATGATATTTCGTACATGGGGGGTTTACATTCAAGGTCCAACACTTGTCCAACCTATTATCTCTAGTAGCATGAGTGGTTTGGTCTCAAGATTCACCACCTTTCCACTCTATGTCATTATATTAAGAATATCTGGGTGCTAAGGTCCACCACTTGTCCAACCTATAAGGCTATATCTTAAACTTTATTCTTTCTCACCACTTGGAGTTACCATGATAGATTTTACATGGGAGTTTGGTTACAAGGCCCACCACTTGTCTAAGCTAAATCTATTGAAACATAGAGAGAAGCAAAGGTCCACCACTTGTCCAAGCTAGGCTCCATTGAAACATGGAGAGAAGGATGCTCCACCATTTGTCAAAGATAGGCTCCATTGAAACATGAAGAGAAGCAAGCTGCACCATGTCTCCAAGATGCTAGGCTCCATTGAAATACCTTAAACCCATGATATTTCGTACATGGGGGGTATACATTCAAGGTCCACCACTTGTCCAACCTATTATCCTTAGTAGCATGAGTGGTTTGGTCTCAAGATTCACCACTTTTCCACTGTATGTCGTTATATTAAGAAGATCTAGGTTTTAAGGTCGACCACTTGTCCAACCTATAAGGCTAGATCTTAAAGGGTATTATTTCTCACCACTATGAATGACCATGATATGTTTTACATGGGGGTTTGGTTCCAAGGTCCACCACTTGTCCAAGCTAGGCTCCATTGAGACATTTAGAGAAGGATGATCCCCCATTGGTGGAAGATAGGCTCCATCGAAACATGAAGAGAAGCAAGCTACACCATGTCTCCAAGATGCTAGGCTTCATCCAAATACCTTAAACCCAGGATATTTTGTACATGGGGGGTTTACATTCAAGGGCCACCACTTGTCCAAGCTATTATCGCTAGTAGCATGAGTGGTTTTGTCTCAAGATTCACCACTCTATGTCATTGCATTAAGAATATGTGGGTGTTAAGGTCCACCACTTGTCCAAGCTAGGCTCCATTGAAACATGGAGAGAAGGATGCTCCACCATTTGTCCAAGATAGGCTCCATTGAAACATGACGAGAAGCAAGCTGCACCATGTCTCCAAGATGCTAGGCTCCATCGAAAAACATTAAACCCATGATATGTCGTAGATGAGGGGTTTACATTCAAGGTCCAACACTTGTCCAAGCTATTATTGGTAGTAGCCTGAGTGGTTTGGTCTCAAGATTCACCACTTTTCCACTCTATGTCATTATATTAAGAATATGTGGGTGTTAAGGTCCACCACTTGTACAACCTATAAGGCTACATCTTAAAGGTTATTCTTTCTTACCACTTGGAGTGACCATGATAGGTTTTACATGGGGGTTTGGTTTCAAGTTACACCACTTATCCAAGCTAACTCTTTTGAATTATAGAGAGAAGCAAAGGTCCACCACTTGTCTAAGCTAGGCTCCATTGAAACATGGAGAGAAGGATGCTCCATCATTTCTCGAAGCTAGCTCTATTAAAACATGGGGGGTTTACGTTCAAGGTCCACCACTTGTCCAAGATATTACCGCTAGTAGCATGAGAGGTTTTGTCTCAAGATTCACCACTTTATCACTCTATGTCATTATATTAAGGATATCTGGGTGTTAAGGTCCACCACTTGTCCAACCTATAAGGCTATATCTTAAAGGTTATTCTTTCTCACGACTTGGAGTGACCATGATAGGTTTTACATTGGGGTTTGGTTCCAAGCTCCACCACTTGTCCAAGCTAACTCTATTGAAACATAGAGAGAAGCAAAGGTCCACCACTTGTGCATGCTAGGGTCCATTGAAACATGGAGAGAAGGATGCTCCACCATTTGTCCAAGATAGGCTCCATTGAAACATGAAGAGAAGCAAGGTGCACCATGTCTCCAAGATGCTAGGATCCATCTAAATACCTTAAAACCACGATATTTCGTAGATGGGGGGTTTACATTCAAGGTCCACCACTTGTCCAACCTATTATCGTTAGTAGCATGAGTAGTTTTCTCTCAAGATTCACCACTTTTCCACTCTATGCCATTATATTAAGAATATCTGGGTGTTAAGGTCCACCACTTGTCCAACCTATAAGGATATATCATTAAGGTTATTCTTTCTCACCACTTGGAGTGAACACGATAGGTTTTACATGGGGGTTTGGTTCCAAGGTCCACCACTTGTCCAAGCTAACTCTATTGAAACCTAGAGAGAAAAAAAGGTCCACTACTTGTCCAAGCTAGGCTCCATTGAAAGATGGAGAAAACGATGCTCCACCATTTGTCGAAGCTAAGTCTATTGAAACATGGTGGGTCTACGTTCAAGTTCCACCACTTGTCCAAGCTATTATCGCTAGTAGCATGAGTGGTTTTGTCTCAAGATTCACCATTTTTCACCTATGTCATTATATTAAGAATATTTGGGTGTTAAGGTCCACCACTTGTCCAACCTATAAGCCTATATTTTAATGGTTATTCTTTCTCACCACTTGGAGTGACCATGATAGGTTTTACATGGGGGTTTGAGTTCCAAGGTCCACCACTTGTCCAAGAAAACTCTATTGAATCATAGAGAGAAGCAAAGGTCCACCACTTGTCCAAGCTAGGGTCCATTGAAACATGGAGAGAAGGATGCTCCACCATTTGTCCAAGATAGGCTCCATCGAAAAAAGAAGAGAAGAAAGCGGCACCATGGCTCCAAGATGCTAGGCTTCATCGAAATACCTTAAACCCAGGATATTTTGTACATGGGCGGTTTATATTCAAGGGCCGATACTTGTCCAAGGTATTATCGCTAGTAGCATGAGTGGATTTGTCTCAAGATTCACCACTTTTCCACTCTATGTCATTATATTAAGAATATGTGGGTGTTAAGGTCCACCACTTGTCAGACCTATAAGTCTATATCTTAAAGGTTATTCTTTCTTACCACTTGGAGTAACCATGATAGGTTTTACATGGGGGTTTGGTTCCAAGCTCCACCACTTGTCCAAGCTAACTCTATTGAAACAGAGAGAGAAGCAAAGGTCCACCACTTGTCCAAGCTAGGGTCCATTGAAACATGGAGAGAAGGATGCTCCACCATTTGTCCAAGATAGGCTCCATTGAAACATGAAGATAAGCAAGGTACACCATGTCTCCAAGATGCTAGACTCCATCTAAATACCTTAAACCCACCATATTTTGTAGATGGTGGGTTTACATTTAAGGTCCACCACTTGTCCAACCTATAAGTCTATATCTTAAAGGTTATTCTTTCTTACCACTTGGAGTGACCATGATAGGTTTTATATAGGGGTTTTTTTCCAAGCTCCACCACTTGTCCAAGATAACTCTATTGAAACAGAGAGAGAAGAAAAGGTCCACCACTTGTCCAAGCTAGGCTCCATTGAAACATGGAGAGAAGGATGCTCCACCATTTGTCCAAGATAGGCACCATTGAAACATGACGAGAAGCAAGCTGCACCATGTCTCCAAGATGCTAGGCTCCATCTAGAACATTAAACCCATGATATGTCGTAGATGAGGGGTTTACATTCAAGGTCCAACACTTGTCCAAGCTATTATTGGTAGTAGCCTAAGTGGTTTGGTCTCAAGATTCACCACTTTTCCACTCTATGTCATTATATTAAGAATATGTGGGTGTTAAGGTCCACCACTTGTACAACCTATAAGGCTACATCTTAAAGGTTATTCTTTCTTACCACTTGGAGTAACCATGATAGGTTTTACATGGGGGTTTGGTTCCAAGCTCCACCACTTGTCCAAGCTAACTCTATTGAAACAGAGAGAGAAGCAAAGGTCCACCACTTGTGCAAGCTAGGGTCCATTGAAACATGGAGAGAAGGATGCTCCACCATTTGTCCAAGATAGCCTCCATTGAAACATGAAGAGAAGCAAGGTGCACCATGTCTCCAAGATGCTAGGCTCCATCTAAATACCTTAAACCCATGATATTTCGTAGATGGGGGGTTTACATTCAAGGTCCACCACTTGTCCAACCTATTATCGCTAGTAGCATGAGTAGTTTGCTCTCAAGATTCACTACTTTTCCACTCTATGCCATTATATTAAGAATATCTGGGTGTTAAGGTCCACCACTTGTCCAACCTATAAGGCTACATCTTAAAGGTTATTCTTTCTCACCACTTGGAGTGAACATGATAGGTTTTACATGGGGGTTTGGTTCCAAGGTCCACCACTTGTCCAAGCTAACTCTATTGAAACCTAGAGAGAAAAAAAGGTCCACTACTTGTCCAAGCTAGGCTCCATTGAAAGATGGAGAGAACGATGCTCCACCATTTGTCGAAGCTAAGTCTATTGAAACATGGGGGATTTACGTTCAAGTTCCACCACTTGTCCAAGCTATTATCGCTAGTAGCATGAGTGGTTTTGTCTCAAGATTCACCACTTTTTCACTCTATGTCATTATATTAAGAATATTTGGGTGTTAAGGTCCACTACTTGTCCAACCTATAAGCCTATATTTTAAAGGTTATTCTTTCTCACCACTTGGAGTGACCATGATAGGTTTTACATGGGGGTTTGAGTTCCAAGGTCCACCACTTGTCCAAGCAAACTCTATTGAATCATAGAGAGAAGCAAAGGTCCACCACTTGTCCAAGCTAGGCTCCATTGAAACATGGAGAGAAGGATGCTCCACCATTTGTCCAAGATAGGCTCCATCGAAAAATGAAGAGAAGCAAGCTGCACCATGTCTCCAAGATGCTAGGCTTCATCGAAATACCTTAAACCCAGGATATTTTGTACATGAGGGGTTTACATTCAAGGGCCGATACTTGTCCAAGGTATTATCGCTAGCAGCATGAGTGGATTTGTCTCAAGATTCACCACTTTTCCACTCTATGTCATTATATTAAGAATATGTGGGTGTTAAGGTCCACCACTTGTCAGACCTATAAGTCTATATCGTAAAGGTTATTCTTTCTTACCACTTAGAGTAACCATGATAGGTTTTACATGGGGGTTTGGTTCCAAGCTCCACCACTTGTCCAAGCTAACTCTATTGAAACAGAGAGAGAAGCAAAGGTCCACCACTTGTCCAAGCTAGGGTCCATTGAAACATGGAGAGAAGGATGCTCCACCATTTGTCCAAGATAGGCTCCATTGAAACATGAAGAGAAGCAAGGTGCACCATGTCTCCAAGATGCTAGACTCCATCTAAATACCTTAAACCCACCATATTTCGTAGATGGGGGGTTTACATTCAAGGTCCACCACTTGTCCAACCTGTTATTGCTAGTAGCCTGAGTGGTTTGGTCTCAAGATTCACCACTTTTATTAAGAATATGTGGGTGCTAAGGTACACCACTTGTCCAACCTATAAGGCTACATCTTAAACGTTATTCTTTATTACCACTTGGAGTGACCATGATAGGTTTTACATGGGGGTTTGGTTCCAAGGTCCACCACTTGTCCAAGCTAACTCTATTGAAACATACAGAGAAACAAAGGTCCACCACTTGTCCAAGCTAGGGTCCATTGAAACATGCAGAGAAGGATGCTCCACCATTTGTCCAAGATAGGCTCCATTGAAACATGATGAGAAGCAAACTGCACCATGTCTCCAAGATGCTACGCTCCATCGAAATACATTAAACCCACGATATTTCATAGATGAGGAGTTTACATTCAACATCCACCACTTGTCTAAGCTATTATTGCTAGTAGCCTGAGTGGTTTGGTCTCAAGATTCACCACTTTTATTAAGAATATGTGGGTGTTAAGGGCCACCACTTGTCCAACCTATAAGGCTACATCTTAAAGGTTATTCTTTCTTCCAACTTGGAGTGACCATGATAGGTTTTACATGGGGGTTTGGTTCCAAGTTCCACCACTTGTCCAAGCTAACTCTATTGAAACATAGAGAGAAAAAAAGGTCGACCACTTGTCCAAGCTAGGCTCCATTGAAACATGGAGAGAACGATGCTCCACCATTTGTCGAAGCTAAGTCTATTGAAACATTGGGGGTTTACGTTCAGGGTCCACCACTTGTCCAAGCTATTATCTCTAGTAGCATGAGTGGTTTTATCTCAAGATTCACCACTTTTTCACTCTATGTCATTATATTAAGAATATTTGGGTATTAAGGTCCACCACTTGTCCAACCTATAAGGCTATATCTTAAAGGTTATTCTTTCTCACCACTTGGAGTGACCATGATAGGTTTTACATGGGGGTTTGGTTCCAAGGTCCACCACTTGTCCAAGCTAACTCTATTGAATCATAGAGATCAGCAAAGGTCCACCACTTGTCCAAGCTAGGGTCCATTGAAACATGGAGAGAAGGATGCTCCACTATTTGTCCAAGATAGACTCCATTGAAACATGAAGAGAAGCAAGCTGCACCATGTCTCCAAGATGCTAGGCTTCATCGAAATACCTTAAACCCACGATATTTTGTACATGGGGGGTTTACATTCGAGTACCACCACTTGTCCAAGCTATTATCGCTAGTAGCATGAGTGGTTTTGTCTCAAGATTCACCACTTTTCCACTCTATGTCATTATATTAAGAATATGTAGATGTTAAGGTCCAGCACTTGTCCAACCTATAAGTCTATATCTTAAAGGTTATTCTCTCTTACCACTTGGAGTGACCATGATAGGTTTTACATGGGGATTTTGTTCCAAGGTCCACCACTTGTCCAAGCTAACTCTATTGAAACAGAGAGAGAAGCAAAGGTCCACCACTTGTCCAAGCTAGCTCTATTGAAACAGAGAGAGAAGCAAAGGTCCACCACTTGTCCAAGCTAGGCTCCATTGAAACATGGAGAGAAGGATGCTCCACCATTTTTCCAAGATAGGCTCCATTGAAACATGACGAGAAGCAAGCTGCACCATGTCTCCAAGATGCTAGGCTCCATCGAAAAACATTAAACCCACGATATGTCGTAGATGAGGGGTTTACATTCAAGGTCCAACACTTGTCCAAGCTATTATCGGTAGTAGCCTGAGTGGTTTGGTCTCAAGATTCACCACTTTTCCACTCTATGCCATTATATTAAGAATTTCTGGGTGTTAAGGTCCACCACTTGTCCAACCTATAAGGATATATCATTAAGGTTATTCTTTCTCACCACTCGGAGTGACCATGATAGGTTTTACATGGGGGTTTGGTTCCAAGGTCCACCACTTGTCCAAGCTAACTCTATTGAAACATAGAGAGAAACAAACATCCACCACTTGTCCAAGCTAGGCTCCATTGAAACATGGAGAGAACGATGCTCCACCATTTGTCGAAGCTAAGTCTATTGAAACATTGGGGGTTTACGTTCAGGGTCCACCACTTGTCCAAGCTATTATCTCTAGTAGCATGAGTGGTTTTATCTCAAGATTCACCACTTTTTCACTCTATGTCATTATATTAAGAATATTTGGGTATTAAGGTCCACCACTTGTCCAACCTATAAGGCTATATCTTAAAGGTTATTCTTTCTCACCACTTGGAGTGACCATGATAGGTTTTACATGGGGGTTTGGTTCCAAGGTCCACCACTTGTCCAAGCTAACTCTATTGAATCATAGAGATCAGCAAAGGTCCACCACTTGTCCAAGCTAGGGTCCATTGAAACATGGAGAGAAGGATGCTCCACTATTTGTCCAAGATAGACTCCATTGAAACATGAAGAGAAGCAAGCTGCACCATGTCTCCAAGATGCTAGGCTTCATCGAAATACCTTAAACCCACGATATTTTGTACATGGGGGGTTTACATTCGAGTACCACCACTTGTCCAAGCTATTATCGCTAGTAGCATGAGTGGTTTTGTCTCAAGATTCACCACTTTTCCACTCTATGTCATTATATTAAGAATATGTAGATGTTAAGGTCCAGCACTTGTCCAACCTATAAGTCTATATCTTAAAGGTTATTCTCTCTTACCACTTGGAGTGACCATGATAGGTTTTACATGGGGATTTTGTTCCAAGGTCCACCACTTGTCCAAGCTAACTCTATTGAAACAGAGAGAGAAGCAAAGGTCCACCACTTGTCCAAGCTAGCTCTATTGAAACAGAGAGAGAAGCAAAGGTCCACCACTTGTCCAAGCTAGGCTCCATTGAAACATGGAGAGAAGGATGCTCCACCATTTTTCCAAGATAGGCTCCATTGAAACATGACGAGAAGCAAGCTGCACCATGTCTCCAAGATGCTAGGCTCCATCGAAAAACATTAAACCCACGATATGTCGTAGATGAGGGGTTTACATTCAAGGTCCAACACTTGTCCAAGCTATTATCGGTAGTAGCCTGAGTGGTTTGGTCTCAAGATTCACCACTTTTCCACTCTATGCCATTATATTAAGAATTTCTGGGTGTTAAGGTCCACCACTTGTCCAACCTATAAGGATATATCATTAAGGTTATTCTTTCTCACCACTCGGAGTGACCATGATAGGTTTTACATGGGGGTTTGGTTCCAAGGTCCACCACTTGTCCAAGCTAACTCTATTGAAACATAGAGAGAAACAAACATCCACCACTTGTCCAAGCTAGGCTCCATTGAAACATGGAGAGAACGATGCTCCACTATTTATCGAAGCTAAGTCTATTGAAACATGGGGGGTTTACGTTCAAGGTCCACCAGTTGTCCAAGCTATTATCGCTAGTAGCATGAGTGGTTTTGTCTTAAGATTCACCACTTTTTCACTCTATGTCATTATATTAAGAATATTTGGGTGTTAAGGTCCATCACTTGTCCAACCTATAAGGCTATATCTTAAAGGTTATTCTTTCTCACCACTTGGAGTGACCATGATAGGTTTTACATGGGGGTTTGGTTCCAAGGTCCACTACTTGAATCATAGAGAGAAGCAAAGGTCCACCACTTGACCAAGCTAGGCTCCATTGAAACATGGAGAGAAGGATGCTCCACCATTTGTCCTAGATAGGCTCCATTGAAACATGAAGAGAAGCAAGCTGCACCATGTCTCCAAGATGCTAGGCTCCATCAAAATACCTTAAACCCACGATATTTCGTAGATGGGGGATTACTTTCAAGGTCCACCACTTGTCCAAGCTATTATCGCTAGTAGCATGGTTTGGTCTCAAGATTCACCATGCAGTTTTCCACTGTATGTCATTACATTAAGAATATCTTGGTTTTAAAGTCCACCACTTGTCCAACCTATAAGGCTATATCTTAAATGATATTTTTTCTCACCACTTGGAATGTGCATGATATGTTTTACATGGGGTTTTTCTCCAAGGCCCACCACTTGTCCAAGCTAGATCTATTACATATACATTATACATACAATATTCAACTAGATTCCCTACCTATCATGTCCAGTAGCATGGATGCTGTAGCTTTAAGGTCCACCACTTGTCCAACCTATACTCTCTTATGTAAGGGAGATCTCGCTATAAATTCAAAACCTTCCCGCCTAAATTTAAAATTCAAAATCTAATTGCCTAAATTTAAAATATCCCTCCCAAATTTTAAATATCCCGCCTAAATTTTAAAATATCCCGCCCAAATTTTAAAATTCAAACTTTTTTATAAAAATTTAAATTTTACCACTTAAATTTAAAATATTCCACGCGAAATTGATTTTAAATTCAAGTTTACCACAAAAAGATATCATTATACCACCTAAATTCAAATATGCAAACCTCAAATCATTATATTGTACATAAATTCAAACAAATTCAAATTAACAAGCCTAAACTGATATTAGTTTGCATAGATATGAATTTATCACACCTAAATTATGTCACCATGTTAGAGAGAGTGGTTAGAGAATTTGAACAAGGTCCACCACTTGTCCAACCTAGATACCAAGAAGGATTGAGTGTACAAGGTATTGTTTGGAGGTCCTTATAGTCCACTGGTCTCAAGGTCCACCACTTGTGGTAAGGGTCACCAAAAAGTGTATATATTCATCCAAAGAAATACACGTATTTTTTGTCTACATGTCCTAGTTTCAACCATTTATGTCCATTAGGTGTATCACTAAACAACACTACTATTTTTGAGAAACAGAAGTTACAATCATATCTACAAATGGATTAGAGGAAAATCAGCTCAGCATACATCCAGAACTCGCTACAAGAATCGACTTTAACAGATCACGCAAGTAAGTCTTCCATTCAAGTTTACTAGTATTACAATGTGTTAGTTATTTGTGATATTTATGTATGTATATATACTATGTGTGCATATCGTAATTAAGTGTAATTGTGTATCTGCATTATGTATGAGTATTACAATGAAATAACACAAATATACATACATACACATAGATAACACAGACGCACACATACATGAGCATGTATTTTCAAGAGAGAGATAGCAAGATACAGAGAGAGAGAGAGAGAGAGAGAGAGAGAGAGAGAGAGAAATACCTGTTTTCTAGAGAGAGGAGAGAGAGAAAGATAACATATTTCACTGTGTTTATGTATGTGGAAGAGAGGAAGACGATGTATGGGAATATGTGCACGTATTTTCAAGAGAGAGACAACAAGATAACAGATTTCACTGTGGTTATGTATGTGGAAGTGAGGAAGACGATGTGTGGGAATATGTGCATGTATTTTCAAGAGAGAGACAACAAGATAACAGATTTCACTGTGGTTATGTATGTGGAAGAGAGGAAGACGATGTGTAGGAATATGTGTATGTGTGCGGGGATATTTTTAAACTATGTATCTCTGTCTTTTGACGAGAGAGTGTGTGTGCAAGAAGAGTTACAGAGAACCATCTTCTCTATATGAAGAAAGACAGAGAGTGAGAGAGAGAGAAATACCTGTTTTTTCTCTATTCGTGAGGTGTGCAATGTCTCCTGAGAAGAAGCTATGCCCGATCCTTCCCTTCTGGAAAGCGTTGCGTACGCTGTTGTTTCTTTATCTTGTGCGCGAACTTTCAATCCTGTGCGCTCCACCCGTGTGTTGTGTATGATGCCGGGCTTGCTCCTCTACGTGCGCGTATACTCCAACTGTGTACGATCCGTGTGCGCTTTCTGTGTGTTTGCTGCTCGCCTGCTTTCTCTGTGTGCGTTGCTCGTGCGCTCTCTCTGTGCCTAATCTTGATAGGGTTTATTAGAATGCCACGTATGCTACAAGTCCATGTTTTATCATAGGATTAAAAAAAACAAAAGCAATATAAAACATTAACCAATTCACACAGCCAAAATTAAAGAAATCATGGTTGAAAATATGCAAAACATGCGTAACTCTATACTATGAATTCACTTTTTTTTAAAAAAATCTTTGGGCGCTGCCCCTAGCCCCGCGGGGCACTGCCCCTCGACCCCGCCCGGCAGTCGCGCCGCGAGGCGACAAGGGGCTGCCGCCCCTTGACCCCGCCCAGGGCATTGCCTCGGACCCCACCCGGAACAATATCCGAAAATAAGCCTCCCAAGCCCCGCCATCGAGAGCGCTATATTCCACATCCCCATCAAGAGCGCTACCCCCAAACCTCACGTGGAAGCGCTGCCTTGTCACCCCATTGTGGCATTGCCCTAAGACCCCGCATCTGGAGTGCTAAATGGGAACATTCTTCATTAGTGAAATTTTGAACATAAATTATATTTAGCATATACTTAAATATAATACAAATATTAACATATTAACTATACTACTAATTTACTATAGCAGTTCTAGATTATGTCCCATACTATATTTAAGGTGACAAAGGTTTGGCCTTATGGTCCTAGATTTAGCCCAAGTGGTCAACACATATAGGACCAAGTGCACACTGTGCCACAAAACTTGGCCACCACTTCACTTGCCAAAGTTTAGGCCACATGGTCAATCCTAAGTTTCCAATGTTCTTATTATGTCACCTTTTGCCTCGTGGAAAACCTAGGCTTGTTTTCACATACTCAGGCACTTCAAGCCATAATAAATTTTCATTACTCTTCGGAAACCCTTTTGTTCAAGTCTTTGAAAAAACGTTGCTTAAGGCCACCCTAAACCATTTTCATTTAGGGGTGTCTAAAACTAGCTTTTTGGCAATTCAAGAAGAAAATGGTCAAAGTTTTATACTTAGTTTTAACCACTTGACCAATTCAAATATTGGAAAGCAAAGTTTTATACTTAGTTTTAACCACTTGACCAATTCAAATATTGGAAAGCAAGGTCTTGTAATACTTTTCTTTGGACATCACACATTAAAACTAGGTCCCTCACTTGTCCAAGCTATGCTCTAATACAATAAAGGGCTTTTGGTTTCAAGATGCACCACTTTCCCAACCTTGATTCCATTAAAGAAGCTAGCTCTACTTAGACATTTAATAGCAAGGTCCTGTAGCAGTTCACATTGAACATTTTCAATGGCAGCTAGCTCCACCACTTATCTAAGCTATGCTCTAATACAGTAAGGGGGTTTTGGTTTCAAGATCCACCACTTGTCCAAACTTGATTTGGGAAGCAAGGTCCTATAATAGTTTTCTTTGGACATTCACCATTACAACGAAGTCCACGACTTCTCCAAGCTATGTTCTAATACACTAAGGACGTTTTGGTTTGAAGGAGAACCACTTGTACAACTTTGTTTTTGGAAGTAAGGTCTTTACATAGTTCACCTTGGACCTTGGACATTGGATACTACAACTAAGCCCACCACTTGTCCAAGCTATCCTCTATATATAGCCAAAGGGTTTGGGTTTCAAGATTCACCACTTTTCCAACCTTTCTTCCATTAAAGAAAGGAGGGGCATTATAACTAGGTCCACCAATTGTCCAAGATATGCTCTGATATAGAAAGGGGATTTTGGTTTCAATTATCCACCACGTGTTCAACCTTGCAAGACTCAAGGGATACTTGGACATTGGAAAGCATAGTCCTATAGTAGTTGATAGGTGGCAGTGGGTATAACAACTAGGTCCAACCTATGCTCTCATATAGCAAAGAGGCTTTGGTTTCAAGGTCCACCACTTGTCCAACCTTGCTTCCATTAAAGAAATGAGGGGCTACGTAAACATTGGCAAGCAAGGTAGAAAGGTCCTAAGGTATTTCACCTTGGATATTGGGCATTATAACTAGGTCCACCACTTGTCCAAGCTATGCTCTGATATAGAAAGGGGATTTTCGTTTCAAGGTCCACCACGTGTTCAACCTTGCAAGACTCAAGGGATACTTGGACATTGGAAAGCATAGTCCTATAGTAGTTGATAGGTGGCAGTGGGTATTACAACTAGGTCCAACCTATGCTCTCATATAGCAAAGAGGCTTTGGTTTCAAGGTCCACCACTTGTCCAACCTTACTTCCATTAAATAAATGAGGGGCTACGTAAACATTGGCAAGCAAGGTAGCAAGGTCCTAAGGTATTTCACCTTGGATATTGGGCATTATAACTAGGTCCACCACTTGTCCAAGCTATTCTCTGATATAGAAAGGGGATTTTCGTTTCAAGGTCCACCACGTGTTCAACCTTGAAAGCCTCAAGGGATACTTGGACATTGGAAAGCATAGTCCTATAGTAGTTGATAGGTGGCAGTGGGTATTACAACTAGGTCCACCACTTGTCCAACCTATGCTCTAATATAGCAAGGATGCTTTGGTTTCAAGATCCACCATAATTTCCAACCTTGCTTCCATTAATATAGCAAGGAGGATTTGGTCTCAAGGTTCACCACTTGTCCAACCTATGCAAACCTTTTCCATGTTGTAGCATGATTTTTTGTTTGAAGAGTATTTTTCTATAACTATGGATTTAACAATGTAATCTTTTTCACTTACAGGATGGACTTTGAATCTGGGGAGAAAGTACATATGATACTTGACAATGAAATTGTTGGTATTGGCTGTGTGTGTAGAACAGATCTAGATTCCACTTGTGGTGGTACAAAGATAGGGCAAGGAAATGTCTCCATACTAGTGGAGGAATGCTTGAAGGATGTGGTCCTACCTTTTCCTACAATGGATACTTCATCTCTCCAAGGCTCATTATGGAGTGTTGTTCGATGGTCAAAGCTTCTTTTGAAATCTTTTGTATTAAATGGGAACTTAATTGATCCACAGGAAAGCTACAATGGTGATGAAGAACATGATCATTCTGATCCTCTAGTTACAGATGCAATACCTATGACAAGCCCAAAATTTGAAGCAATGATTCGAGAGTCTTGGAGAAATCAGAGGGTCCTTTTAAAAGATGACACAATGATGCAAACCATGAATGAAGGGACCATCTTATATGTATTTCCACATGATTATGTCAACTTTCAGGAACTTGGTCCTGATTGTATGGGTGTGGGTATTGAAAGAGAAAATGCAAGCATTGATGATGTGGTTGAAGTGGGTAGCATCACTTTGCTAAAGTGGCCCATCAAGCAGACAACAATGTTGAATGGGAGCCCATTACAACGATTTGTTCCTGTTGATGGCATGCATGCGACATATGAGGATGTATCCAACGATGACAATGTTGGAAAAAAACTTGATGGGAGTAATGTTGTCCAGTTGTCAAGGAAGAGACGATACACTTTCATGAACAGGACTCAAAAATCAAAAGCAGCACCAACTTCGACTTTTTACCTTTCAAACAAATCAATTCAAAGGGTATCATGCATTGATTGTTGTGCACAAAAATGTTGCCAGTTTTTAGATCGTGATATGGTGACAAGGTTACGACAACAGTTTTGGGGAGAGTCTCAAAAATCACGCACTAATTATGTTTATGATGTTCTTTCTATATGTTATCAGAAAGATGAGAAGTCATGATACCAATTCAGGCTAAATGGCTCTATTGTTTGTTGTAGAGCATGGTATGAGCTACATGGAATACCAAAGACATCATTTTATCGATACAAGGAGAACTTTGAAAATGGTGTGCGCCAATATGTACATGGGAACACATGTACATTGAGAAGGGGACTTCAACATACTAGTTTAGCAAGAGCACTACTAAATGAGTTTATGGAAAACAACTCTGAGAAGATGCCACATAGAAGTAGAACACTGCTAGATGGCTCAAGAGAGACTCAATTGGTGATTCCATCAACATACAAACAAGTGGATATTTTATGTGAAATCAACACGACACTTGACCAAATGGGCTATGAGAAGAAGCTATCCCAATCTTCTTTTGGTAGAATTTGGAACAAAGAGTACCCACATGTCACTTTAACAAAGACGAGTGAGTTCTCTAAGTGCAATATTTGTAGCTCAATCAAGGCAAGGTTAGAAGCTAAACCTTCTCTTGAAGAGAGAGCTCTTCTCTTGAGGGAGAGAGAAGTTCACATGGCACAACAAAAGAGTTGCAGAAGCCTATATTATGCATGGCGCACGTATTCAGAAACTCAACCACAAAAATATGTATGCATAATCAATGATAAGATGGATCAAAAGAAGACTGCCATTCCTAGATTACGCATTGTTCCCAAGGGTGTGGATTCAGGATATAATCTGCAGGTGGCATTGATTGGCATGATCACTCATGGACATGGAGAAGGTCATTACGGACACTTTGTCTTGAATGGTTTGTGGCCAGCTGATCCGAATCTTACAATTGGCTCAATTGCTAATTGTTTACATAACCTAGAGAGGATAGATAAGCATCCTCTTGGTGATCTAGTAACAAATGGACTTCCAAGGAGCAATATTTCACTACTACATGCTTTGAACTCAAGGGATGCTTTGGACTACCATAACTTGAGTGATGGAAAAGAGCCCATTGTGCAGTCGTCAGAAATTGCAGAAGAGGAATTGGGGTCAACATTTCGCAGATTGCCAGAGAACTTGTTGCTATAATTGGATAATTGTGCAGGGGAAAACAAAAATCGATACTTATTTGCCTATTTGTCAATGCTTGTTGCAAGGGGTGTTTTCAAAACCATCCAGCTGGGATTTTTAATGGTTGGGCATACACATGAGGACATAGATGCCATGTTTAGTAGGTTTTCAGAGAAGCTGAGAGTTACACAAACCTATACTTTGCCACATTTGATGGATACATTACGAAACAACTCATCTTCATCTCCAGCTCCATTTTTTCTCACAAAGATCCCCGATTTCAAGCAATATTGTGATGGCTATCTTTGTGATGGACAAGACATACTTGTTGGACATTCCAAACCGCTTCAGTTCAGGTTCTTTATGCAGGATGAGACACCAATGATGCAATATAAGGCACATGTAGGTGTATCAAGTTGGAGTGGAAGTATTCGCCTTTGGAAAACAGACACAGAAGGCAAGCCAATGTTACCACATGGAGATCCACCTCTAGTACAAATGGCGGAGTATGTCAAGGCCCACGAAGAAGTCATTTTGGGGCTAAAGAACTATATAAAATTTTGGAAAAATTTAGGGAATGGTTCAAGTATTCCGCGATATTATAGACCCGTGATAGATTATTGAAGTAAGGTAATTGAAGAGATTGGAAAAGCAATCATATTAGAGGGAGTCTTGTATGAAATGTTTTGGCCAAAAACTCAAGAATATTCTCACCTACAAAGCACTACAATGAATTTTCAACAAGGAGCAGAAATATTCCTAGGCCTTGAAGAGTTGAACGATCATTTTTGTGGGCCTCAACGAGATAGGCCAAGGGAAGAGTTTGACCCTATGTCTGATGTGCACCAAGGTGACTTTCTTATGCTTGTTCCGAGTGACACAGAAATCTATCCAGCGTGGCTTGCAATGGCTTTATCTGACATTGATAATGAGCCTACATCACCAAACTACAGAAAACTCTTGATTCAATATTGGGCACCTTGTGCGAGAAAAAGTGGGATGACAGATACTCAAGCTTACAGCAATTGTTGGAAGGGTTATTGGGCTGTCAACTATAAGGACCCACAAGTGTGGGAAACTGTAGATGCAATTGTTTGGTCCTGGAGACCCAACAAAGAAGGACCATTTTCTAGAATAAAGATTCCAGAAAGGCATGCTCTAAAAGACAAAGAAGGCCTCACTCGTGCACATCAACCACACTTGGATCAAAGTTCAGATATGGTATCAAATGTGGAGTAGAATTATGTGGAGCTTCTATTGTGACTATACTTGGATCAAAGTTCAGATATGGTATCAAATGTGGAGTAGAATTATGTGGAGCTTCTATTATGACTATACTAGTCAGTTTGTAAACAAAATCTTTTTTGTATCTTCCTTTGTTTTATGTAATTTATAGTTATTATTCAAATCCATGTGTTGTACATCCTCTTGACTTTTGGTGTTTATCAACACCACAATCCTATGAGATTTTCACTTTATTTACTAACCACACACCTCAATTTTTCCCACTTTAAGTGGAAAATTCCCAAATTACATGAATTTAGTCGATTTGGAGATTCCCATAATGTGAGATTTTTACCAAAATACCTAATATGGTCTTAGGATAGTCCAAAAGCAGTTGTAGAGCCTGTCAAAGTGAACGCAAGGAGCATGCTAGGAGAGGACTTGACAAAGAAAGAAAAAAAGGAGTATGAAGACATGTTCATGGAGTTTCCAAAGCTATTCGCCACTGAATATACAGAGTTGCAAGGGGCTAAAGGAGTCGAGCATAGAATCAATCTAAAAGAAGGTGCCAAGCCAAAGGTTCAAAAGCTTAGGAGGTTGGGGGTCATTCATGAGAAGGCACTTCATGAAGAGGTGACGAAGCTTTTGGAAGAAGATTTCATCTTTCGAGTGGAGGAGTCCGAATGGGTCTCTCCAGTTGTTATTGTGCCCAAGAAGAACGAAAGATTTAGGATATGTGTTGATTTCAAACCTTTGAATGCTGCCACAAAAAGAAATCATTATCCACTACCCTTCCTAGATGAAGTCCTCAATCAGGTTGCAGGTCATGAACGTTACTCAATCATGGATGGATTTTCTGGCTACTTTCAAATCTTGATAGTGATTGAAAATCAATTGAAGATGACCTTCATTACTCCTTGGGGTTGTTTTGCCTACAAAAGAATGCCTTTTGGGCTGGTTAATGCTTATGCTACCTTCCAAGGATGGATGAATAGAGTGTTTGGTCCCTACTTGGGTAAGTTCATTCACGTTTTCATGGATGACAGTGGGTGTTATAGCTCAAGGGTCACACATTTGGAGAAGCTGAGGTTGAGTTTTGAAAGGCTTCAACAAGAGGGTGGGCAACTCAACCCAAAGAAGTGTAAATTTGCTCATGCCAAAGTCCATTTGCTAGGACATGTGGTTTCCCAAAATGGAATAGAAGCTGACCCAGAGAAAGTTAAGGTTTTATTGCTTATGGATCCGCCCAGCAACACAAAGAATTTGGCATCATTTGTGCATAAGCTCAGGTACTTGTCATGTTTTTTTTGGATGATATGTCAGTATGTGTATCCTCTGGAGAAATTGAGTCAAAGAGCTCAAGGGTTTGAGTGGAATGAAGACATGCAACAGGCTTTTGATGGTATCAAGGAGGTATTGTGTGCTTTACCAACATTGAGTCCTCCCAACTTGTAGTCAATTATATGTATCTATGAGTGTGGGGTCAGTAGCTTTTGGGTCAGTTCTCTTACAAAAGCAGGGAAGGAACTTCAAGCCAGTCTATTTTGAGAGCAAGATGAAGAATGTAAGCGAGTTCTCCTACACGGAAATGGAACAATGGGTATTCACCTTGGTTCTTGCTTGTCGAAGGTTCAAAACCTATCTGTTACCCCAAAAGTTCTATGTGCTCACTACATTGAATGTTTTGCCTGATGTAGTACAACATTTGAAGCCTAGCAAGTGCACCTTAAAGTGGACTTTGGAGCTTCGAGAGTATGAGTTTGAGTTTAAAGTGGATCATTCTGTTAAAGCTCACTTGGTAGACATAGTGGTACATAAAGGAGGGGAGCTTCCATCTTACCCAAGGGTTGACAAGGATGATCATGAAGAGGAAGTAGATATTACAGATGTGTATACAATGATGTTTGATGGTTCATACAGGAAAGTTCTTCAAAAGGCAAGTGGTGGGGTATTCATTAAGAACCCAAAATGCGATGTAATCTTTTCTAGATCTTACGATCTTGATGAAGCTGAAAGTAACAATGAGGCCGAGTATATCACGCTTTTCCTTGGGTTGAAGTAGTGTGTTGAGTTTGGATTGAAGAGGGTCATTGCAAAAGGGGATGCATTGCTAGTCATGAATCAGTTGCTTGGTTTGTGGAATGTTAAGAAAGACAATTTGAAGAAGTGGTTCTATGGCATCAAGAAGCTTTTGCATGAGTTTGAGAAGATACAGTTTAAGCATGTTCCTCATGAGTAGAATAAAGAATCTGATGAGTTGGCTAGGGACAAGTTGGATGCCTTGGTAGCTCCTTTAAAGGTCAAGTAAGCCTTGTATGCAGGAAGGGAATCATTGCAATATGTAGAAGTATTTCCTGGTAAAGGGCAATGTCCAGAGGGCATGTCAAAGGTTCGACGTAAGAGAATAGTTGCAAAAGTAATAAACTACACATTAATAGGTGAGGATCTCATGCTTTATGGAAAGGATAGCATTTTGACAAAAGTAACATACAAAGAAGAGATAGGCTTGATTTTGGAGCACTGTCATGAAGAAACAGGCCATCAAGGCAATGATCAGGTTGTCTTTTGTGTTTTGAGAGCAGGTTACTATTGGCCCTCTATGATGAGAGATGCTTATTTTTTGTGCAAGTCATGCCATGAATGCCAAGTGTTTGCAAATTGGAATCTTTTGGCTGAGCCTCAAAAAGCTATAATGTCTTTTCATGCATTTGCAAAATGGGAAGTAGATGCTATAGGTCCAATGCCAAGAACCAACAATGGAAAAAGGTATATCCTTGTGGCTGTGGACTATTTGACAAAATGGGTGGAGGCAAGAGCAATAAAAGATGTAACAGCAGGAAGAGTGGCCTCTTTTTTATATGAACATGTGTGTTGCAGTTTTGGAGCTCCAATGGTTATCATTTCTGATCGTGGACCAGGGTTTAGGGGGAAACTTGTTGCTGCTCTCATGGAGAAATTGAAAATTCAGCATAGGCATTCTTCTCCTTACTACCCACAATGCAATGGATTGGTTGAGAACTGCAATGGTCAAATTGTGAAGATGCTATCAAAGTATGCTAGAGAGCATCCTAAAGAGTGGGACTTGGACTTGGAAAAGTGTTTGTGGGCTTATAGAACTGCGTATAGAGTGTCGACACAATCTACACCATATGAGCTTGTTTATGGAAAAGAAGCTCTTATGCCCATACAAGTGCAGTTGGATGCCTTGAAGTTGTTGTGCAGAATGCAAGGTGAGCATAATGACAAGCTGCAAGAAAGAATTCTTTCTCTAGAGTTGTTGTGAATGAATAGAGAGAAAGCCAGTGATTATTATCTTCAACAAGCAGAGACAAGGATGGAGAAAATGAATAAGAGGCTTCCAGAGAAAGAGATCAAAGAGGGAGATCTGGTGATGAAGTATGATTCTCGCTTGGATTTTACTTTTCAAATAAAGTTGAGGGGGGACAAATGGTTGAGTTCATACAGAGTGAAGCATGTATTTTCTAATGGCATATATGAGTTGGAAAAATTGTCTGGTGAAAGTCTGTGCTACAGAATAAATGGTTATAGGTTGAAGAAATATTTTGTGAGGGATGTGGTTCCAGATGCAAATAGTCTCTTGGTTGAGCATAAATGCTCTACCTAGAGGGTGGGCAATGATGATAGACCGCTTTGGGCGTGTACAAAGTAGCATTTATATACATGGTCATATCTACAAAAAAGATGTAAATACATACATTTGGGAGATTTGCGAAGTGGTTTCAAGTTTGGAAAAAGATGCAATGTGTACACATTGTAAATAGACAGGTTCGCGTGCTAGCAGTTGGACACATGTACATGCCTGGATAGGGTATCGGGGCCTTAGATATGGTTCTAGGTGGCTTATTTTGTCTCTATAGAATGTGTTTGAGCTTTCTAGAATATAAATAATGCAAGCAACAAGTATGGGTACTCTCATCCCGCTCGAGAAGTTTGGGACATGCAGTAACTGTCTATTATGGTGCCTGATCTGTGGTGATGCCTGCACCGCCCTAGAAGTGGTCAAAAATAGAATCTGGGGACGTGGAAAAGTTCTTAGGGTATTGAGGAT
Source organism: Adiantum capillus-veneris (assembly GCF_014529385.1). Taxonomy (NCBI): domain Eukaryota; kingdom Viridiplantae; phylum Streptophyta; class Polypodiopsida; order Polypodiales; family Pteridaceae; genus Adiantum; species Adiantum capillus-veneris. The sequence goes on along the minus strand of NC_140941.1, from coordinate 160,418,863 downwards.
CAAGTGTATAAAATTTGGTGAATTTTGGAGTCCTTTTGGGATTTTTCTCGCGAAAAATGCCCGTCGAGGGTCAAAATTGGCTAAAATTGGGCCAAAAAATGGTGTGAAAAGGCTTCAAATTGCCACATCACTCATGGTGCTGTGATGGTCCAGGCTGAGAAAGAACTTGTGAAGAGAAATATCAACACTTTCACCCCTCTGTGTGGAGAAGGAAGCAGAGTTCCTATAGGTGGTCTAGTGCAGTCCCATCGCGTTCGCGTCCTATTTTTGAGTGTGTGGAGGAGTGAATGAGAGATTTCTCTCTTCAAATTTTCACTTGGGAGAGTCCATGGAAGTTCTGATGTTTCCATGTTTGTGTGTGTGCAAGGAATTGAGAGAAGAAGGTGCGGCTTTGCAAGACTATGTGACCATGTATCGGTGCCATTAGGGTTGGCGCTACTCCAAAGAGTCCAACAGAGTGGATTTTGGTGAAGGCTTTGCAATGGTTTGAGAGTGGAATTTTGTGGCTGGAGTTTTTGGGTTTTTGATGGTTTTTCTTGTATATTTTGGTCACCATCAAGCGTGATTTCAAGTGTTGATCACCTCGACTCACCTTGTAGTGTCTGCGGGCAGGCAAGGGCTTGTAGGTCGAGGCGTTTGGAGTTTGGCTCGGGAGGCAAAGCATTTTGGAAGGACAAATATGTAAGATTGATTAAATTAAAACTTAAATCAGTGATTATAAAGATTATAGTTGATGATTTGTTATTGTTATTGCTAACTTAGGAAAATAACACTCTTACTCGACCAACTTAGGAAAATAACAATTGTTATTGTTATTGCTAACTTAGGAAAATAACACTCTTACTCGACCAACCACAGAGATGGTCAAGTATCGGGAGCGACGTCGTACAAAATTTGATACTTGGCGAGATGGTTGTTTGAGAACAACCACATCTCTTGCGACCAATGAGATGCATCGGTTGGATCACTACAAGCGGTAAGTTTAAAAAAATAATTTTGTATCAATTGTTTTGAGTTGTTGATATTTTTTTAATATGGTTTGGGTTTATGTAGAGTCAAGGTAATCAAATGTACGTGCCTCTAGATGACGACGAGGACGAGGACGATGAGGATTAGATAGAAATTTATTTTTCCAAACTTTTGTAAAGTCCCAATGTGACACAATGTATATACAACCTTTCTGTATTTACAACCTAGGCACACTAACTAATGTATTCTTTATAGCTTACAACTCTCATTGAGCCCATAACACATTACAATCATTACAATGGCTTGAAATAAATCGGGAATTTATAATACATGGCCATTTTGCAAAAATGTGAAAATGTGCTTCTTTGTATCGGTCTTTGATGTGTAGTTGTGAGGCTTGGGCCTTTAGTAGCTCCTATTAACTGACGTTTAAGATGCCGTGTTCTAAGTTTCCAAAGGATGGTTTAGTTCGGGCCACATGCAGGTTGCAACTTGTGCATAGTGATGTTTGTGGGCCCATGCAAACTCCTTCCTTGGGAAATTACGTTTACTTCATGACTTTCATTGATGATTACTCTAGGCATGCATGGGTATTTCCGCTTAAAGCGAAGTCCGAAGTTTTTATGTGCTGCAAACAATTTCTGGCTATGGCTGAAAATGTCTCGAAATGTACTATGGGCACCCTCCGTTCCGATAGAGGGGGGAGTATATGTCTCATGAATTCAATGCATTTATGGCTAGTCATGGGATAAAACACCAATGTACAGTGCCTTATACACCTCAGCAAAATGGTGTTGCTGAGAGGAAAAACAGGTCACTTACGGAAATGGCACAATGTATGGTCAAAATTCAAGCTTTGCCGCATTCTTTTTGGCTTGAGGCCATCATGTCTGCCACTTATGTACTAAACAGGTGTCCTACAAAAGCTTGGCAGCCTATTACTCCATATGAAGCATGGCAAGATAGAAATCCTTCTATTGAGCACATGCATGTTTTTGGTTGTTTGGCATATGCTTTGGTACCACAAAAAATTGGATGATAAGGCTGTCAAATGTATTTTTGTTGGTTATAGTGTTGAAAGCAAAGGTTATAGGTTGTATCATCCGCAAACAAAACGTATTCTGGTTTCACGGGATGTAGTGTTTGTGGAAGATTTTGTTCAGCTCTTGCTGTCATGTACTAGACACAGTAATGTAAGCTCACAGGACATTTACGAAACTTTGTTGCCTCTTTTTAGTGGTGGAAATACGAATGTAAGCTCCTATGGGGTTTTTTAAAAATGTTACAGATCAGTCTATTACTGATGCACATGTACACGATGTACTTGATGAGGAAAGGACTGAAAATGAGCAGGCTAGAGGTATGTCAAAATGGCTGGTGCACACTTTGCGTGACAATAAATTGGATGTACCTTTGTCTAGTCGTACTCATTCAGGCTCTCTCCATGCATCTTATGCATCCTATTGCTATGCTTTGGCTGTGTCTAGCTTACATGATGTTGAGGAGCCTCTGTCTTTTGATGAAGCACAAAATTCAAAAAGTTAAATGGATGCCATGCAATCAGAATATGATGCACTTATAGAAAATGACACATGGACTTTATGTGATTTGCCTCCTGGAAAAAAGGCCATTGGTACAAAGTGGGTTTACAAGTTGAAACGCAAGCCAGATGGTGAGATCGATCGCCATAAGGCTCGACTTGTTGCAAAGGGTTATGCACAGCAAAAAGGCATAGACTATGAAGAGACCTTTGCTCCCACTTGCCATATGACTACTGTGCATTTTCTATGTGCATTGGCAACTCATTTTGGTTGGGATGTACATCAATCAGACATTGTTACTACTTTGTTGAATGGTGACATATTTGAGGAAGTTTATGTAACGCAGCCTCGTGGTTTTTTCAAGAAAGGAAAAGAGGACAAAGTGTGCAAATGTAACAAGGCTTTGTATGGGTTGAATCAATCTCCTCATGCTTGGTATGAGAAAGCTGACACTCATTTGGTCAAACAAGGCTTTTATAACAATCCAACAGAAAGCACATTGTATGTGAAGCGTGAGGGTGATGTACTTCTCATTGTGGTTCTTTATGTAGATGATTTTCTGATCATTGGACCAAATGAGAGACATATTGCTGAATTTAAGGCTGATTTGAATGCTACTTTCAAGATGAAAGATTTGGGGTTATTGCATCATTATTTGGGCATATAGTTTAAGCAATGTGATGGTGGTATTGTCTTGTGTCAAAAAAGTTACATAGAGGCATTGCTATGTAAGTTTGGACTTGAGGATTGCAAACCTATTGCCACTCCCATGGAAACAGGTTTGAAGTTGAATCTACATGATGTTGTCGATCCTGCTGATGTCACTCTTTACCAAACTTCTATTGGCTGCGTCATTTATGTATGCAACACAAGGCCAGATATTTAGTTTGCAGTCTCACTGGTCATCAAATTTATGCATAGCCAAGGGTCTAAGCATTGGCAGGCTGTCAAGAGGATTTTACACGACCTTAGTGGCACTTTACATCTTGGCTTGTTTTATCCCAAGGGGGATCACTTCCGCCAGACTTACATGCTTTTTTGGACACAGATTGGGCTAGTTGTTTTGACACATGAGTGTCCACAAGTGTTTTTTGTTTCATGCTTGGCAGTTCATGTATACCATGGTTGAGCAAGAAGAAACCTACTGTGGTCACTTCGAGTTGTGGGGCTGAGTACAGGGCAGTCTTCACAGCTACAGTTGAGTGTGTATGGCTCAGATGCCTTATGGCTGATTCGGGTGTTGGACAAGACACTGCCAACACTATCTACACTGATAGTCAGAGTGCATTGGCAGTTGCAAGGAACCCAGTTTTTCATGCTCGCACAAAGCACATTGAGGTGCATTACCACTATGTCAGGGAGAGGCTCTCAGCAGGAGAGATCAGCTTGGCTTATGTGCCAACACACAACAACCTTGCAGATCTTTTCACAAAGGCATTGTCTCGTGAGAAGCTTGAAGCTTTCTGCAAAGATTTGGGGTTACTCCCCTTTGTGGACTGATCATGTCCTCAGGGCATGGCACTTCCCTTTACTCATGTGCCAGCTCTCATTCACCGCATTACTCCAGGGGGGATTTGTTACCATATACATGTGGTAGTGATGTGTGTGAACACACTAGGACTTCCGGGGCATTTTTTCCTCTTTAGGAGGTTTTTTCTCCCGAGCATTGTATATACACCCATCACTCTAGGGCTATCGATTTTTCCATTGCACACCAAGTAACACACTCTCTATTGTGTGCCTTGAGATTCCTTCGTCTTCCTCGAACTGTGTGTGTTTCATTGCAACCCTAATTCCAACATGGACACTCTAACACTTTATACACTTCATTATGAGCTCCCCATCAAGTTTTCATCACATTTGGGTATCTTCTAAATTCCACTTACCCAACAAGAAGAAATCTTGATGCACAAACACCTTCAAGCCCTTTGACACCCAGTCACAAGCTCAATTTCAAATCTTAGGCCATGGACGCCATGCATATGCTATACACAACTTACCCAAGGGGTTTCATGTTGTTTTGCATCAGCAGACATCATGTGCATATGATGTTTATTCTCTCATACAAATGCCAAACTCCACAAATTTCATCATGAGCATGTTCACCACATAGTATAAAGGCCATGCATTCAATTTGGACAAGTTTGAGCAAGGTTGTGACCACTTGAGCCTAAAATCGGAAAATCCTAGCAAGACACACATTCTATGGCCCCAAACACATGACTCATCTCCAAATCAAAATATGAGATGATCAAAGGATTTCCCATCACCTAAGGATGCTACAAATGAAGTCTCGACCAAAAATATTAACAAAGACATCGTATGCATATGATGTCTCCATAGGCCAAAATGATCAATTTGGGGGGTGTTTTCATTTCCAATGCCATTATCCCATTGTTGCGGGAGTGAATCACACCACCCATAAAGTGCATGCAACACAACCTAGATCAACATAAGGTCAATTGAGGACACATATGACATGATAGGCGCACGAAGGCAATCTCTTTAGCTTGTCAGACTCATACCATCCCATGCATACAACACTTTAGAAGGCTAACTAAACCATAATCTAGAATATCACTGCTCTCAACTACACCACCAACCCACATTCACACAAACGGAAGGAAACTCACTAAATCACACCAAAATCATATGAAACTTAAGGAAAACCATCCCCTCACTAGGGGTACACCTGTCCCAAATCCTCTACACTCGAAATCCTTGCTCTAAACCCATGTGTGGAAAACACGTATGAAGATAGAGCTGGATTTTGGAAGTGTCCAAAACTGAAATCTATGAGTACCTATGCGTAGCTTATGTCGCCACAATAGGTTAAACCTAAAATAGAGTTCAAATTGTAGAATGGATTTGTATGTAAAATTTGGAAATGCCATTGCACCCTGGCTTCTACAACTATACTAGCTACTTATTACAAATGATGTTTTTAACCATAATCCGTAGCATGTCATAACTCTCTGAAAATAAGGCTTTGTTGAGGTATGTCGTGTTGTTGACCCGAGGTCAACACTCCCCCCCTCCAAATTCATGTTGTCCCTGACATGACCTGGTTGTTGATGTGGGTGCAATCTTTGTTGTCATTTTGCTGATGCAAAGAAAGTATAGGTTGTAGCCTTTGCATGAGCTTGTCATGATCATCCAATCCGATGTACATAGTCTTCACATGATTCGGGAAAATCATAATTGATGACGAACTTCTACCAATTTTGAATATTTCTCATTCTTGAAAACAACTTCTACAATCTGTAGAAGTGAATGATTGACTTTCAGATCTTGTGAACCAATGACAGCTTTGTAAGGATTCTGTAGATTTTTTTTTTTGGCTAAACCTTTATCTTCTTTAGGCCAAGTTGCCTTTCAATACAATGTTTGTCGGTCAAACCGAATCAGGGAGATAATTTTTCTAATTTGAGGCTCAAAACCCATGTCTAGCATTTGATCTGCTTCATCAAGGACAATCTTTTGAATTCCTCTCATTCGTCTGCTCTTCTTTATTGGTGACTCTTTTGTTCCTGCATCAAGGTGATCAAAGTTGCATTTACCACTATTAGCTTTTGTGTGATTTTTAAATCATTATATTGTTTCTACTCTATACATGACTTAAGTAAAGCGTGCCAAACCCCAGTTCATTTCCCAAGTTAGTAGCTTGCATCAAAAGGGCTTTATCCGACATTATCGCGATATATGATCATTTATGAGCTCTCATTGTCGATTTGTCTCCAAAACTCATATACATGATGTACAGGGTATGTAGATGGCTATCATGGCTTCAAATTTGAAAAAATATGCATCTTTGACTAGGGGTTACACTTTTTTTTTGAAACCCTTAGCTTGTAATCTCTATTCATAGCCTCTTGAAAACTTTTAGCTTGATTTGAACTTGTATTTGGCACTTTTTTGGATGTCAGTCTTGAGAATGATTGATGGGTATCTCTGGAACCTTCTGGCTACCAATCACATATAGAGCCAATGATGACGATCAAAATCGCACTTGATCCCTAGTTTACCTTGCAGACATCTATCATGAAATATGACTGAATTGTCATTCCTGCCCCTTTTGTGCTTGTCAGTATTGTTAGTCCCTTTTGTTTTTTAGGATTCATTAAGTCACATGTAAGACAAAAGATTTACATTATAAATATCTACTTCTTGTAAATGGCCTTGTAGTCGCATGAAATGTTTGATAGGAAACTTTACACTTGATAGCTGCTTTCATTTAGTCAATCACCAACTTTCCTTGTCCTTGTAGTCCATCCTGGAGTGTTATGACCATTCTTAGTCATTTTCTTAAGTTTGATTTTCAAATTATGCGCCCGATTACTTTGTACTCTGGCTACTCGTCCAATTCTGACCCATCCAAAGTTGGTGTTGTTGTTGAAGATTGATCGGCATTCTCTTCTTACCTCTGACATTACCCATTATGCATATGGCTTGCCAGGCATACCTCATGAAGTGTCGTCATTTTCTTGTACTTTCTTCTCTTTGTACTGCACATGCATCTCTTTAGTCTTTTCTTCATCTGGATTATGGATTTTTATTTCTATTTTTGCAAAATTGCAAAATTAACAAAAGAAAACCAAAAATCGATTCAAAAAAAAGAAAAATCATTCAAACAAAATTTTAAAGCGCTATGTACACTCTACACGTGTCCCGGCTCATACATGACTTTTTTCCCCGTATTCCTCTTGTAACCCACAAGACAATATAACCATTAACTCCATCATCCATAGTATTGTTTGCAGAACAAAGATACAAAACTGACAAAAGTAAATCAATGACAATTGTACACATCATAGGCAAAATCACTTGATTCTTAAGCTTTGCAAATGTAATAACCATTGTCATTATTGAGAAAATATACATGGTTTTCCAATAGTTACAAAAAGATGTATACACGTCATCTCATGATACATATGCTATGACAAAAGGAAACTAATGCTATCTAGCTACGGCTAGACTGACGTCATCTAATCACACGTCTCATTGCGTCCAAGTGGCATATTTGTCGAATTCTGCAAAAAAAAACAATAAGACAGCTTTTTGTAAGTATAAACATATAATTTACAAAACAATACAACAAATAGAAAAGAGTAAACCCTAATACTAACCATGTCTCCGGGAGAACTCACAATGTCCACCGGGGCGTTTAAGCCCTTTCTGCATGCATACTCGCGCTCGTACGGTGTGGGGTCACGTCCTATCATTGACCACTATTCAAATCATACAAAGAATCCATTATGTTAGAATTTAAAAGTACAAATAGACGTAACTACCAAACCTAAAGAACAATGAGAAAACACTTACAAAATTGGCCTCAAATGATACCCACCTGCCGCTCCCCAAGTGGTGCGAGCTCCCTGCTTCTACTCATGCTTTGGCTGCCTCCTTTTGTTGCTTCCACTTGTCACGATTCTCGTGTGCTTCTTGATTTTCATTTTTCCAATCTTATTTGGTCAGCCAATCTGGTCAGTTCCACCCATGATTTATTGCTTTTTGCACTTCAAAACTCTAGTGCTTGCAGTATTCGTGCATTCGAACCTTCATCAGGTCTTCATTGAAGCAGTCATCCCGTGTTGACACGGGAAACTCATCATGCAGCATGCTGATGACTCTGTCTTTTCATTCACTTGGTACTTCACTCTAGGTGTTTAGTATGTAGTTTCTAAACACCTGAGAGCAAAGACCGTGCATGCACGAGATCACCTTCTTGCCTTCATCATCCAAGATGATGCCGCTGCTGAAGTCGACGAAGTAAGGCAAGCCCTCTTACCTGTGACGCGTGAACCTAGTGTCCCGACAGGGGTCTCTAGCGGCGTGTCTATGGGGGTACTGACATTCAGGTGTCTCCACTTGAGTCTGGGCCCCAAAGCGAGGAGTGTCAACTGGGGTGACTCCTGAAGGAGTAGGTAGTGGTGTGTAGCCAAGAACGGTCGATAGCCACGCAAAACCTGGCATAGATGGGGATGTCGGGGTGAGCAAAGAAGGGGAAGGTAAAGAGCCTCGTCAAACACGAGGCAGTGTCGAGGCATCAGCAACGGCATCCCCACAACAATTGCCACCGCCATCACTAGAGCGTCAGTGCCTAGACGAGTGTGAAGATCATCTCGTTGACACCGAAGCTTCAGAGCACACTGAATGCTCCGAAACAGAGGGAGACTTTGAAGGAGTAGAACTACGTGATGGTGCTCAAGGCGATGATGATGCTCATACCACTGCCTCTGCCAGGGTGACAAAGAAGAAAGAAACTCATCGTCATCCATACTTGCATTAAACACATGAACATTTAATCTTAATATTGAATGGATAAGAAAACATGGACAGGTAGAGAGAGAGACAGAGAGGAGTCATAAAGAGGGAGGAATTCCTGTGTAGAGAGATTCCTGTGAAGTTCTTGTGAATTTGTCTCCCATGTGCATTCTACGTATCTTGTAAAAGCATTGCGCTCCGAGTGCGATGGAGACTGAGGCTGCAATCGCGAAGGATGTGATCCGTCTATGCTCATAGATGTTGCTCGTCCCTCCACTAGATCTAGTTGATCGGATGAAAGAGACGTGTCTCTTTCATCCGATCAACTAGATCTAGTGCTTCTAGTGCTTATTTACAGTAAGGGAATTATATATTTCAGCAGAAGTTACAGAAAGGGTAAAAAATTTGACCAATATAACTTACATAGGGATTTATGAAACAGGTCATGATCGCACGCGATGTAGGAAATTTTTCTAAGTGACCTCCCCGAGGAGCAGTCTTGCTTCAAGAAAGGCATGACATACCATACGAGATCCAAAGGCTCAATGCTGATGAACGGGTCTTGGTCATATAGGAAAAAGAGCTTTTAGCTAATCTCCATGCCCTAGACACATGAAAGCACTATCTATTGGGGACCCCATTTATTTTGCGAACGGACCACCAAAGTCTCAAGTACTTCATGTTGCAAACCAAGCTTTCCGACAAACAAATGAGGTGGGAAATTTTTATTTTGCACTTTTATTTTCATATTGCTCACATTGTTGATAAGCAGAATCAAGTGGCCGATGCACTTTAACAATGACCAAGAGTCAATGTGGTGTCTATAGCAACTCACAAAATGATCTATCTTCTATGATAGATAAGTATGTTGCTGACCCTGACTTTAAAGATATAATGTCATCCCTTGCATTGGGGAAGAAAGAAGAACCATTCACCTTCCAAGATAGTTATTTCTTCATGGAAACAGGCTATGTGTTATCCACTCCCTCTGTGAGAAAGTCATGTATGAATCCCATGCTCCTCCCTATGCGGGGCATAGAGGCATTCAACCTACTCTTCAAGGAGTAGAGACATACTTTTATTGGCCTACTATGAAAGTAGACATACAAGAGTATGTTTCAAAATGTGTGGTATGCCAAAAGACCAAGTATGATAGAGGGAAGAAACTTGGGTTACTGCAACCCTTGCCAATCCCTAATTCACCATGGGAGAGTATATCCATGGATTTATCTTTGGATTACCTAAGTTTTTGGGGGGTGCACTATGTAATCATGTTAATGTATAAAGTGAGTTCGAAAGGAGGGGTTTTAAAATACAAGATATTTAGGCAATTTAATAGAGATACATTAAATTAAGGGGTTTTTATATTCAATTTTGGAAAATTTTCCTAAAGTACGGGGTCATTCTATTCATTCAGACATGTTAAAATAGGGTTTCTTTTAATACCCCGTGAACGCATGTTATATAGGGGGTACTAAATGGTGAACCCCTCGAGCTAAGTATATTCATGGGAATACGAGAATATGGACAATAGTTGACAGGTTTAACAAGCAAGCACACTTTATTCCTGGGCAAAAGACTATTAAGACACAACAAATGGCAACCCTCTTCATATCCCATATTTTCAAACACCATGGATTGCCAACATCCATGGTGTCAGATAGAGATCCTAGAATGACCAGTAATTTTTGTAAAGGTCTCTTTGAAAATCTAGGTACAGAATTGAATTTCTCTTCGGTCTATCACTCACAAATGGATGGCCAAAGTGAGATAGCTAATCTTACAATTATCGATCTACTAAGTAAAGACTTATGTTATAGAAGTAGATCAATGCTCACAATGGGAGAAGTACTTACCCCTGTAGAGTATGTGTACAATAATACAGTCTATACTACTAGAAGGAAGGAAACTTTTGAAATCATAGAGGGAAGACCTAAAAGTCCCTTGCTATTTAAAGTACATGGGAAGATCTTCGCTATCGATGAGTATAGATGTGACCTACAAGAATCTTTCTAAAAGATTAAGGAGGCTATATCCATATCTGAACAAAGGCAAAAAGCTACTTCTGACAAGCACAAAAGGGCCTTAACATTCAAAGAAAATTATTGGGTCTTACTTAAGTTTCCCAAGTCTCGATTGAGGCAAACAACGGGAAAAAATATTGCAGGCCATCAAAAGTATTAACTAAACGAGAAAAAAGATAATATGGTCCTTTTCAAATCTTGAATCCAATCAATGACATGGCTTATCAACTCAAGCTTCCCAACCATTGGCTCATACATCATGCTTTTCATGTGAGCCTACTTAAGCCCTACAAAGGAGAGCCACCAAGAGAACCAATTATTAAAGACCCATCAAAGATCAAAGACCAAGAAGAGGTCCTACAACCCAAAACTATCCTTCGACATGAAGACAAGGTGCTACGGTATGGTAAGATTATCTGATGGTATCTTATTAAGCTCAAAAAGTATCCTTTTGAAGATGCTAGATGGATGCAAGGAATACAACTTAAGGATAGTATGAACCTTGTCAATGCTTACAATGCTACAACCCAAAACTATCCTTCAACATGAAGACAAGGTGCTACGGTATGGTAAGATTATCTGATGATATCTTATTAAGCTCAAAAATTATCCTTTTGAAGATGCTAGATGGATGCAAGGAATACAACTTAAGGATAGTATGAACCTTGTCAATGCTTACAATGCTACATTAGAGTAAGAAAATGTAAATGTTTCTTTTGAAAGATCAATGTTTCTATCTTATAAGACTAATTCTCTTTTTCTTGTGCACAAATTTAAGTAGTATAGATGCTTAGAATCATGTTTTCTGATGAAGACGTCTCTCAAACACCAAGAAGAATTTGTCCCTCTACTTTGGGAGAATGAAATGGACTCAAGAGCAGACATGCTTGTGACAGTTGTGTCCCCAAGCATCAGATGGATAAGTCATTCATTTTGGAATGATATCGTAGGGTAAAAAGGGATCCTCTACCCGCTAAGAAACATACACTAATGACTAAGTATTTATCTCTTCTACTTTATAGTCGAGGACGACTATGATTTCAAGAGACAAGTAATGTCATAAAATCTAATATCTAACCAACCCAAATGGGTTAGAATATAGTCATGTGCTTATGGATCTATCTCAACATGGGGACAGAGTCAAAGGGTCCAAATGAGAGATGGTATGTCAAAGAGAAATGCTAGAATGGAGCTTAGGGACCTTAGCGTTAGCTTCATTAAAGACCTCCAAAGGTTAGTGGTAAAAGTCCTTAGACATTAGGTTAAAGCTAGGCCTATGATTGAGGTGCTTGATGGTTAAAATGCATGAGATGATTGATAACTAAGGTGCATGCTTGAACCTAGGCATGTTCTTGAAGTCAAACCTAATCCCTACAAAGAGGAGGCGAGCCCTTGAAGCTAGGGGCATAAGAAACAGAGAGAGCCCATACTCTTACTAACCCTATGCTTGATGACTAGGTGCTTAAGCAAATAGGGGACCAAGTTTCTTGGGCTTGAAAGTCAACATCCAAGCCTACAAAGGAGAGGGTGATCCATGCAAGTAGGGGAGGTGGTTGAATGACTTCTCTCTCTCTCAAAGGGCACCCCTAAGGGACAGCCTAGTGGTTGATCCTTAGAAAGGTCCAATGAGGATTTAACTTTTTAAATTAATTGATTAGGAATTTATCAAGTCCTCTCTCTCAAAGAGGAAAAGATGACACTTGTCCAAAGACTACCTCTACTACTTAGCTTGACCTAGGCTTGTGATTGGATAGGCTTGAGAGAGCCAATGAGCAAAAATCATGAGCTAGAAGAGGGGGTCGACCCAAGCAAGGAGGGGACTTTCTTGCAAGGTATACTCTCTCCCACACACTCACACACACTCTCATTTTGTGAAGTGCCAAGTGCAAGAACTGCATCTCCTTCTCCAATATTGATGAGAAGTTGAGAGCCTACACCAACACTCTTGGCTATGGAATGCAAATCCAACCAAGAGCCATGCTTCAATGCTTAAGCTTGCCATCTTCTCCATCTTCGTTACTATGCTATTATGCTATGCCAAGCAAGAAGGTGATGATAAGTGAGGAACTATTTCTTTCTCCTATGAATTTTTCTTCTTCCTCTTCCCTACCCTCATTCCTCGCTAGCTCTCTCCACCTTCAAAGGTGTTTGAGGCCTTGGGACTGAGGCCGGGGATGGTTAATGCTTCTACAAAGTTACTGTTATGCTCGTGTTGCATGAATATTTCCATATTCATTGCATCATCTAGGCCACAAGGAACGCAAAGATTGTATTGTACCAAGTCTCTCATTATGGGAGAATCTATATTACAAAATTCTATTGGAGGGGGAACTGGCTCCACATAAATCCGGTCCTCAACTGTTGTCACTAATTAAGTTCACCCTCTATGTTCTCAAAGTAGTCTTATAAAAATGCTCACTCTAGTTATCTTAATTCAGCTATTCTCAAAGTTCATAGGCCATTTCCATTACAAGCCCTATCCCACCTAGAGCTCTAGAAGTGCTAGGTGAAGGGGTCCCATTGAAGGCTTACAGCACCTCTAGGGGCTGCAGTTAGTTGCTTCAGCCCCTGCAAAAGTATGCTCCAAAGCCAATTTTTATAGAGCATTGGCATTTCATGAGCCCAAAATAGTAAAGTGTTTTAAATCTGGGCACATGCTACTACAAGCAAATATCAAATGTTTCCAAGAACAAATGCACTCATCACCATGGTGCAATAGTTGCACTTTGTGTGACCATGTAGAGAAGCATTTGCACATAGATATCAATGCTTTGTAGCCCCCCATTGCGCAGGGGTAGGACAAGGCTCTTGGAGGGTTTCAGCACACCGTTTGCTATTTGAGTTGCATGCGAGAGTGAATGGCAGGTAGTGACATGGCGTGCTTGGCCATTGGTGTCTACTGCAGCTTGCCAAGGATTGGCAATGTGCTTTTGAACAAGATTGTGTGAGCCACACAATCCACAAAATTGGTTAGATTTTAGGTTGCTTACCCTTGTGGAAAGTAACATAGGCCCAAATGGTATCCAAACAACCTGAGTAGGTAATTAATTGTTGACCAAATTGAAGGTCAACATGGGGATTACGTTCATCAAACTTGGCACTCGGAAGATAATAAACTGTAGCATTATCACTATGCCTACACCTAGGCATTTGAGAAGATAGTTCCTATTGGTATACATAGATTTATAAGAGGTGATCCGCCCACCTCTCTCCAAAACAAATAAAGTGTGTGATCGGCACAATCGGTTACCTTCACCTACACACCTCAATACTTAGCCACTGCCTCCAATCGATCTTTGTTGCGTATGTTCTATCATTGTTTCTAGTTGGAAGGTGTGAGCATTTTTAGTTACTAGCCCTTGTTCCCCCTCCTTGTGTGTCCTTATTGTTGTTAGACTTGCTGACATGATGTTGGCATATGCTATCATCGGGTAGCAAGTGGTTTACCACGACTATGTAAGTCACTATTTTTATAAAAAAATATGTCCTTTTTTTCTAAATTTTTAAGGGGGGCCTTCCCACACTGCTCTAACTTTGGGGTGCTTTTCCGATGACAAGGCTCATTGACTTAAGAGGTTGAGAGCTTTTGGGGGTATTTTTAGTAATTTGTGTGTGTGAGCAGTTAGCACCTCATTGAGTTAGAGGTATTGTTTTCCATTTGTTGTAGAAATCTATGAAATCTCCATGGATTACTCTAAGAGTGTTACAATGTTAAAGGGTTCCTCCCTTCTTCTTCTCTGTAGTCATCTTCTTTGGATATAAGGCATGGATGAGTTATCATGGAAAGAGAATGAACCTATTGCGATCTTGTCTCCTTAATATGCTTTGTATACATAATATTTTTCTTACATATCTATCATGCAACCGATCCTTCTCACATAAGATCGGCCGGTGTCTCATATGATAAAGCATTACACTATAAATTTTCATAATCAAGTATCCAACTAAAATAATCTTCAAAAGAATTAATCAATCCCCTAATCAAAGTAGTCTTGATTTGATTAAATCACATAGCAATCATACTTTCAAAAATAAGAGCCAAGATTACTTGGGTTGCGACCCTCTTTATTGGGATTTTGTATGTCAAGAGAATTTTTGTAGGGTCTAATATCACTATAACAATTGAGAGTGTGGCAAACATGCAACTACCAAACTTAGTATCCTTATAGGAAATGAAATCGACAACATACATACCTGGAAAATCATACATACGAGAGATTGCACAATTGCAGAGAGATTTAGAGAACTAGAGAGAGCACATGCAAGTGCACCTCCTAGAGATGACTGCTACACATACTATGAGAGAGAAGAGGAAAGGGAGAAGAAGAGACACAAAGCACTAGGTGCAATCTCCCTCGGTGCAAGAGTGAGAATTCTCTTCTTGCATGTATTTATTTATAGATATCTATCAATGATCAATAAAGTACAATTGTCCACTTGGACATTAAGCAACTATTGTTCTAAAAGAGCTCTAAATTTATAAAATTTTGATAGGCAACCTTTCAACTGTATAAGCCAGCTTGTCACCCATTACTCTTTTTTCCACCTAGTATACAGAAAATATGAGTCATAATTAAACACCATAAAGTTGCAAATAACATGTGAGACTCTATTGATGATCAGTATCCTTTAATTTTGATTTAAACTATATTGCACCACCAATTGGTCCTTATCCTTCCAATGAAAGTTTCTAAAGTCCATCTTGTACTTGTGCATCCATACTCAGCTAATCAAGAACATTATTTGAAACATGCATAGGCTATAAATGTGCCTCCTTCAAACTTCGAGAGGTTCAATTACAAAATATGTGACTATCATGTAATAGCAACACAAGGGTATTATAATTATAGGTGCTCGTATGTGATGCATGTGTGTAGAGAAGAGGAGAGGAGAGACCCAGAGTAGGGGTGAAACCAAAAACAACAAGAGAGTGTGTATGAATTCTTTTAGTTTATATGAAGAAGAAGATAATTGAGTTAGTTTAGTTGTAGAGTTAGTCATGGCAGGGGATGTATAGCCACTATGTCCCTTTACTCCAACAATCTCTCACTTAAAGGCCAATGTGGTCCTAAGATTTACTATGGACAATCATAAAGCTTGATAGTTGCTTCACCCTTATACAATTTTTTACACCCTACACTCATTAACTTGATGAAATTTTTCAATCATTTGTAACCACTCTTTGTAAGAGCATCCACTCGATTTTCATCAATGTGGACCTTGTTAAGCTCCAACCTCTTGTCCGTCAATGCATCTTGAATGAGATGATACCTCACCTCAATGTGCTTTGACTTAGAGTGAAACACGTGATTAAAAAGAAATGGCACTCTCATTATCACAATGGAAAACTGAAACCTGCAAAATGTTTGAGTCCCCCACTATGAGAGATACCCCTGCCAAGGGGTCTATGCACAGAATATACAATTTACACCTTTATACAATTTTCAATATACATCAGAGTTACAAAAGTGTTTGCATAGGGGAGGAGTTCTCAGCACCCAACCAAGCATGGAGTTTAGGCCATGAGCTGGACTGCATCCAGAGGCACCTAGCAGCTAGTGCTACCCATGAATGGGTGTGATGAAAGAAGGTATACTCAAGAACAAAATAACATTGTGGAGGGTGAATATATTTGTACACCGCATTACGGGAGGAGAGAGAGAGAGAGAGAGAGAGATAATATAGTGGAGGGTGAGATAGAGTGCACAGAGACATGAGAGAATGACAACATAGTATCTTTAAATGCCCCATCTAAATGAAATAGGCAACCATATATTAATGCAATGACAAAAATCTAGGTATTCCATAACATAAAAAAAGAATATGACAAAATAACTAGCAGAGCACTAGACCCTGTGTAGACATCGACCAGTCCACTCATCCACTTCCGCTCTACTATGGAGAGGGATAATTTCAATTTGCCTTGAGCGAGCCAGAACACCTCCAACCTACCTGAGCCAAACATAAGCTGAGGTCGCTTTGCCTCCCTCTATGAATACAAGCTCTAAAAGGATCCATAATACTAGTAGGTGGTAGGGTATCAACACCAACCATACCAGTTTAGGCGCCACTCCTCTTCGATGCCCAGCATTGGCGGGTGTTTAGGCAAAGCCAAGACAAAATCCCCGATGTGTTAGCCGGGTAGGTCGTTCGACCCCCGACGCACTAACCGTGTAGATGAGCCTAACAAGAAAAAGAAGACCTAGGAAACACCCCCGATCCAGCAAGCCCTAGGTCAATGACTCTTTTCTCTAAGGCTAAGCAATGTAGGTGATCCTAGTCTTGTAGCAACGCTGCCATGAGAAACATAACACATGAGTCCGGTCGCAATAGCACCTCCATATGCACAAACAATCTATTCCAAGCAGTTAGAATGTACAAGGTCTCTACCCTTACACATCAACCATAAACCATCCAAATCACTCAGCTCAACACAACTCAAGGCATTTTTTATTATTTTTCAAGATTGTCCAAGGTTGAATGGGATGGTTCAAGAGGGACCTCTTGGACATGTGTTCGAGGGCCGAAAAGCCTCATCACGTAACCAAATCTTGAATGACGCTTTCACACACATTTTCAACATTGAACGAACTAAGATTACATTGAGCTTGGGTGATATAAATAGTTTTATGTGGGGACTTGCTATCTTTAAGAGCTCTTTGAAAACTTGCAATGGTGTTTTCCAAATCCTTCCCACACGTTCTTATTGTAGCCACCACTTTGAATGTTGTGTTTCCATGATGATGCCTCCCATATTTTCTTTCTTTGTCGTTTTCTTGCTAATCTCATTGCATGGCCAATGTAATTGTCTCTCATTTTTTCCTTGCAATGCGACCTATCATAAGTTTTTGATAGGTCCATTGATGTAACTCCTCCAAGTTATTGGCTTTGTCTGCACCACCTTTCTAGTAGGTGTGACTGAAATAAAAGGTACAAACTTGGTGCTGAGTTTTCTCCATGCTATGTATAGACCAAATAGCCAAGTTTCCATATTAACTAACAAACAAGGCATGTGGTTGCATATAATGTGCTACACAGAACTTCAACACAAATTCTATAAGAAAATAGATTTTTGTAATATCAACAAACGATATCTTTGCAAATGTAAAACACTTGTGTAAGGTCTCCAAAGCCTCTTGAAAAGCCATATAGTTAGTATTAGTCCATGTATTGAGCTCACACTACTTGAATATTACATCCAAGGTTTTCCACACCTTTGCTTTGTAAGTACTTGTTGCACCATTGTCTACATGGTCATCCACTACACTGTGCAATTTTTTCCACCTGACGTGTCTCAAGTGATTGCCTTTCTTGTGCACTTTGGCTTTTATGTTATCTTCCACTTGTGGGCATTGATAAGAAGAGCCAATCTTTCACACCACCAATCAAGTGCTTCTTCGAAGCATCTTGGCCATTCTTAGATCTCTTCTCATCTTGCTCTATCTTCACATGGCCATGCAAGCCCATATTTGACAAAGTTGTTTCCAAGGCTGAGATAGCCGTTTGCTTTGTAGGTGCATGTGGAGTGGTCCAAGAACAACAAATGGAGAGAAACATGAGTTAATGATCATGTAAAGTGCATATGTGAACCCTAGCTAGTGGAATATCCAAAAGTGGCCAAAATTTTGGGTCATACTAGGATGCTTGTCTGAGGCTCTCCTCTGATCCCATTAGTCAAGACGGTAGAGCCCTCCCATGTAATGAAAACAAGGGCTTTTGTTTGTTGCCCCTTTGGAAAAATTGTACATGCACATTAAGGTTTTCAGATCTCCAACCATAGGGCACTCCATTTTGTAGGTTCCTATGCTGTGAACATCAAGAGTCTTTCCATTTCTTTGCTCACTTATTACTTCAAGAATCTTAGTTTGATGAGAATCCCAATTCAATATATCAAAGCTTTCTGCAGGCACATGTAAAGGGGTCCTTTAGCCATTTAGATAGCACATGAAAATGCATTCAATCCAAGATAAACATAGTGTTAGCTCACCTTGAATGTGGCAAGTAGGAATATGTTGTTCTCACATTGCATGCCAAAGTTTCTAGTATCATCAATTGCAATGCTTGCATCCAATGCTCTCTTTATGAGTGTTATTGTGATGCGCTCAACTTTAGCCTCTTTGAGTTGACAAGCTCACACTCATGTAGCTTAATCAAAAACTTGAGAACACCATTGCATTCTTCAGGAGTAACTTCAAACAACTGCACAATCTATGTATGTAGAGTGATCAAATCATTAAAAAATATTTTTGTACTTGTCATATACCACTTTCCTCCTTGATGGCAATTTAGATGTTGATTCAATGTGGAGACGGGTCCCCAACATTTGTAGCACCTCCTTGTTGACCTACCGGTAACCTTGTCTTTTGAATAGAGAAAGGGTTTGGTAATTATAGCATGCACTTGAGGTGAAACTTCTTACCTTGTTTTTTCATAGACCTAAAAAGGAGACTTAAGTCAATTGAGGCCTCTTGTAGTACTGCACATTACGATACATTACATATCTGTAAATAGCAGCATATCTAGCTTGATCCAAAATGGATTGAACATCCCGTGCATGGAGCTAGTTCTCTTTCAAAAGATTGGCAAGCTATTTGGCAACAATTTTGACATATGACTTGTTGTCCAATAGACCACAAAAACGTTTTTTGGATCCAATATGAGACCATATGGGGTAGAGGAAGTGGTTTCACCACACTCAACATCTTGCTTGGGGTGAAGCAACAATTTAGGCATGCAAGGCTAAGGTAAGAAATATGTATGAGATCCTTTAAACTTACATGAACTTACTTGATGGATTCCACTCTTTCCTTAACTCCTCCTAAGCCAACCTTCAAATCCTCAATGTCTCGCACTCCTCTCTCTTTGTTGAGTACCCAGTGTAGTCTTTTTTTCTCTAAGCTTCTGCATAAGCTCCTCGACATTGTCATTCTTTCCTTTGAGTTGTTGAGCATAGTGTGCCATAGTTTGGTTCAAGTGTAGATTTATCTTTGCATGCATTGTCTCTCTCTAGCTTCAAAACATCATTACGTGTATCCAAGTGCCTAGTGTAGCCATATAAACCATTATGGTCATCTTATATCCTTCAAATGTGGAGTAGACTTTGTGAGGGGTGCTTAGGATACATTTTGCCATCCACAAAGGTCCGCATTTTTCATGCCATGTGTCCTAAAATTCTCCTTTGAAGATTAAAAATTGGTGTGTCATTTATTCTTATCGTTGAGGGGCTCATACTCTCGAGAGATCCCTAAAAAGGATACACATCCCTCTACCTCCTCGAAGAATTTCTTTGTGGAGAAGATATCAACATCGACTGAGACATATGGAACTCTATCTAAACCATCCTTACATCTCGCACAATACTTGTTTGTTGGAGAGAAAATCAAGAAAGAGGTGAGAGAAGACATTCGACGCAGGACAATTAGTGACTCTCACAAAATAGAGCTAAGTTTTGAAAAAAGAAAAATATTGAGATATACGGCATTCAATTTCAATCCATCATAGATTTAATTTTGTTATCATTGCTTGGATACTATTTTAGGCATTTTTATAAATGTATACTCTAGAATTTGGGGGATTTTTGGATTTTTGAAACAAGGATTTTTAGACAACTAGTGACTCTCACAGAATAGAGCTACGTTTTGAAAAAATAAAAAGATTGAGATATGCAGCATTCAATTCCAAGACGTCATAGAAATAATGTGTTATCATTGCCTGGATACTTTTTTAGGCATTTTTATAAATGTACTCTATAATATGGGGGATTTTTGGATTTTTAAAACAAGGATCTGGCAATTGGAAAAAAAGATTTTCTATTATCTCTCTTTATGCTAACATGGAATTTCGTAAAAGGCCCAAATTTGACTGCAAAATTTTCTTAATGCAGGTTATATCATATAAAAATGATTCAAAAGTAGAAAAGGTTTTGTACAAATCATCTACCTAATGTCTAAAGCCACTCGTTTTTTGAACAACGTGCTCTTTTGTGTATAAGTATTATCTTTAAAATAGAAATGTACACACACACACACATACAACGCTAGAGGGAGGGGAGGTACAAACCAAGGTGTGGTGGCAACTTGATGAGAAAATGGTGGATAAGCACATATAGAGATGCTACATGGAGAAGAGAGACTAGAGAGCGAGAGAGAGAGAGAGAGAGAGAGAGAGAGAGAGAGAGAGAGAGAGAGAGAGAGAGAGAGAGGGGGGGGGGGGGGGGGGGGATAAGCACATATAGAGATGCTACATGGAGAATAAGGAGAGAGAGAGAGAGAGAGAGAGAGAGAGAGAGAGAGAGATTTGACACACTCAAGAAAATTAACGCTATGCTTATGATTGTTAAAAAAAGCTACATATATCAATTTGAACCTTCCCATGAAAATTGAACCTAGAATTGGTGTGTAACTGCATGTCGATAAGAGAGTGTTCTCGTGGGCGTACACTTGATTGGACCACGGCTTGGTGGAAACCCAACAACACCCCCACCCCTCAAGCCCAAACCAGTGACAATATACTTGATATAGACCATGCAAAGTTCAACAATATCACCTGAAACTAGAGTAGAAGTCTCCCCTCCTTGAAAACAACATAGGGGTGTGTGTGTGTGTGTGTGTGTGTGTGTGTGTGTGTGTGTGTGTGTGTGTGTGCACTTCCCTCAAACAACTATCAGAGTGAAACAACAAGAACTCAGAACCAAACATAAATGGGAGGTCTTACCACTGATGTGTGTTAGTGTATAACCCGTACAATTTGTTGACAATGACTAACATAAAGACAAACTGAAACTACGGGACATCACTATCTACGAGAAGCATCGGTGCTTCATCACCATCAACCATGTTGAGCTGTCATTTGTTCTTAAAACACCAATTCAAAGGATGATTGGTCTTTCCATAGTGAATACAAGGATTTTTGTTGAAGCATTCCTTGGTTTGATGATTGTTGCGGCCACAGATCGTACAAGGTCTAGTGCTGGTAGTAGGTCTGGTTGAAACTGCAGTCGAAGTGCAACCACTGGCTACATATGCAGTGGGAATTATGACAGAACTACCATGTGATACTCGTTTCTCTTATTCCTGCAATGAATTAACAATACCATCCAAAGAAGGCAGCGGATCCTTGTCCTTTAAAATAGTTACAATGTGACAAAATTCTACATGTAATCAATTAAGGAAAACAACTATAAGATCTTCATCTGGCATAGGGGCCTCAACATAAATTAACTGAGTGCGGATTCTCTTCAATCTGTTAGCTAAAGCTACATTGTTTTCTTCATCATGCATGGTAAGAGAATATAACTTCATTTTTAAGCTCATTTTGGAGCTTTTGACTTTGGGACCGAAAACTTTTGCTAATGCCATCCAAGCACCATTTGAGGATCTAACGTCATCCAAATAATGAATACAATCATCTTCTAGAGATGTGAGAATAATACCTAATGGTTGCTCGTCCTTGCGTTTTTGCTCGGGAGATAACGCTCTAATAATTGTAGCCAATGTGCCTGCTTTGTCGGTTGAAAGGGGTTTCATGACACTCCACAATTTTTCCCGCATAACATAGCCTTTTACCTTTATTTACAAGTATGGAAGCCAGTTCTATTGAACTTGTATTAAATCTGCAAAAGAGCTTGATGCTAAAGACAATTGTCGAATACGATTGGATTTCCCATACCACCGTTAGCAAAAAACGCGAGAGAGTTGTTTTTAGGATACTTTTTGAGATGTGATGCCATTCGATATGTAGTTTTTCAATTTTGAGCCAAGGCTTGCCGATTTTTTGCAAATTTGGAATTCACATTTTTTTGAGCTTGAAAGTAAGCCTTCAAGATCACTTGCCAGTCTACGACTAAGCACCGAGCACCGAGGGTGTAAATAGGATCTTGATTAAAGCCAAAGAGCTCAAATAAGGTGGAGTCTGGAAAATTTAAAGGCAGTGTGAAAATTTTAAAAAAATCAACTTCTATATTGCGCAGACAATGACAGACAACGCCAATGGCGAAAACTTGCTCACAACAACTTGTAGATCTTGTATTAGCATGAGATACTGTGTCGGAATTTCATCAGAAGGCCAAGGCGACCGCTTTAATGCAGGTTGTGTTTAGATTGGCACACGTCAATGGCCTTCTTTTTCCCTCTGCAAGCGAAGGTTCCCGCGAAGCTCTTCGAGCACAGGCCCTCGAGGAGGCTCTAATACCAGTTGTTGGGTGACTGTGGAGGATGCAATCGAGGAGACATGGTGAGCTTAAGGAAGAGCGTGCAGAGCAAGGGAAGGAGAAGGGGAGGGAGAGAGAGAGAGAGAGAGAGAGAGAGTGATTCGACACACTTAGGAAAAAATAACGCTATGCGTATGATTGATTAAAAAATCTACATATATCAAATTGAACCTTCCCATGCAAAAACTGAACCTAGAACTGGTGTGTAACTACATGCTGATAAGAGAGTGTTCTCACGGGCGTACACTTGGCTAGACTAGGGCTTGGAAACCCAACACCCCCCGAAGGGGCCAACACAATAGACAACAAGAAAATGAAATACATAGGAGAGCAAAACAAAGACAAAGAAAGAAGAAAAAAGAAAATTGAGAAGAGCAAAGAATAGAGAAGACACGAGTGCGAGGAAAAAGAGGGCTCGCATCCGCGGGATGGCGAGGCACGTAGGACGGGGGGGTTATGATGCGAATGGGATCGAGCTAGCTAAGGTGGATGAAAAAGAAACAGTGTGCACACAAGTGAGCATGTGTTGACTAGATTATCATTCAAGAAATTAGGTTCCAAGATCAATATACTTGGACTCATCAACACAGTCTTGAGTATTTGCTAAGCCATCACAAGCTCACCATAAACAAGGGAGATGTAATGCAAAATAGACTTGTGTTTATTCATTCATGAAATGAGCTTTAAGTAGCTCTACAGCCTTGCACCACTGCATGTGGGATAATTCCACCTTTCCTCTCCTTGACTCATACTCTTGTACTCTAGGACAAAGCTCACACTTTAAAATCCTCCCCTTGAGGTTGGACTAGGAAGACACTGAAGAAATTGACAACTCTGGCACACTCCAATCCGAGAGCAAAAAGGAACATCTCCAATCCAAAAGACCATCCCCAATCTAGGGGACAAACTATCTCTAATCCAAGAGACACTCAACACCTCCCCTTAAACACACGTATAAAACTGAGAACAAGCTAGTCCAAGCTAAAATACAACTGAAGGGAAAATATCAAAACAAAAGCTAGAGAATTTCACCGTAGACTAGAAGGCTATTTCCACCTTCTTCTTCATCTTCATCTGCCAAATACACTTTGGGCCTTGGATTTCTGCTCGTGTTGCCTCTATCCCTTTTGAAACACTTGGAAGGAAGATGGCCCTTCTTTCCGCAAATGCTACAAGTCTTCGATGCTAGACAATCCTTTGCTATGTGCCCTTATTTACCACACTTGAAACAAGTTTTGTTACCAAAGCTAACTGCAAAATCTCCTCCCCCTGAAGTAGCATTCCTCCCTTGCTTATTCTTCTCATGCGTTAAAGAGTTGATGACATCTTGAAAATCCGGCATTGGATCCTTCTCCTCAATGATGGTCATGATCTTGTTAAAGCTAGGTGGTAAGGCTGCTAGAAGAACTTCAATTTTGTCCTCCTCTGGTACTACACTGTTTACATAAGCTAGTTGTGTGGTCAAGCTTTTGAGGCGATTGACCAAGCTTGCAATTTCTTATGTTCCATTTGCAATTTGTATAGATCTTTCTTTAAGCTCACTTTACTCTTCTTTTTCCTAGATCCAAAGCCTTTTTCTAGTGCTTCTGGGGATTTCATTAACGTGATCACGATCGGGTGATTACATCAATAACTCTAGTATTTACACAAAAAGATCACGTGATCACATTAATTGTTAACGTGACTTTGATTTTGACCTGCAAAAACCTATAAAGCCAGTTAGCCCTCCGCGGTTTCCATTTTTCCCTGCAGGGCCCGTCGGGCTTTTTCATTTTCCCGGCGGGCCCGCCGGGTATATGTAATAGCCTGGCGGGCCCGTCGGGAAAATGAAAAAGCCCGACGGGATTAATTATATATAGTATAGTGTGCTAACCCGGGTCTTTTAGCTAGGCAAATCCTTGGGGAGTGTATCCGAGTGTCAGGTATAGTCATCTCCTTGTGAATTGACCTAAGGTTACACAGTCACAGGTCTTTTTTTGGGGCCGAACGTGTTTCTTAATTCGGTAACCACTTCTAAAAAAATTTAATTTGTTTACCGACATAAAGGTACAAAACCAAAACAACTGAAAACTTGGAGAATCATACTCATTGCGAAGAAGCCATTGGTCCAAATGAGGGCTGTAATTGGTTTTAGAAGATGAGCATATGTAAATGACGAGTCGATAGTCAAGGGTCGGATGTCCTGTACTAGTGTACTAGGCATATAAAGATCCTTGAAGTCTTGCATTTGAGTTGATTTACACTTTTCACTCCACAATATAAGAGCTATAATCCTTGATTGGGTTAAAATAGCTTTTATATATTGAATTGGTTGCATGGATGGGCTACAATCCTTCACTGGGTACAAGTAGTCCTCAATTGAGTGATTATATTGAAGATTTATTTGCGTTAGTTCATACATTGGTTTATACAGAGAGTGCATTATGTATTACGATAGATTATTAGTGCATGAAATGACCAATCATATATTTTATTGCTTTCATTTGTTTTTTTGTAGCAAATGAAATTAGATGTGTCTTATTGTTTGCAAATCAAAGTGGACATATAAATAATCATTATAATAATAATTGCATAGAGAGATTCATAGCATTGTTATAGTTATTATGCCATGCATAGACTACATTGCAACGTGTCTGGTTGCTCACAATATAGGTGATCGATATGTGGATTGATTAGCGTGCATTGAAAATCTCATATTGTGCATCATGGTTACTTTCATATTGATAATTTTTAAATTATAATATATATTGAAAATAAGAAAAATGTTTCAAAAACTGAACATTTTGTTCTTTTGTCTTCAGTTTTAATTTAAAAGCAATGGAGAAAAATGTGGACACAAGTGGTACGAAGAAGCCAAAGAATAAAAAAGCTCATGGCAAAGAGTGGGATTATACTCACAACATATGTGGTCGATATATGGAGTGGCAATGTAAATTTTGTCACACAACAAAATCAAGCGGTGCACCACGTATTAGGGATCATTTTCTGGGTAGCACTAAAAACAGTTGTAAGAAATGTGAATGTCCTTAGGCACCTTCGGTTGCAAACCGTTTGAGAGAAGAGCTCGCCAAAAAGGGTGGCAAGAGACAATAGATATATAGCTCTATGGCTTCGAGTCAAGAGTTCCCAGAGCAAAATATTAACTCTGCAGATCCTGTAGTGACGCCAACTAACAGAACAACCTGCGCAAGGAAAGGAAATTCCAGGCAGTGTTCCTTTTAAACGTCACAATGAAGGTGGACTTTGTCAAATTCATCAAAAATCATTACATCAAAGCTTTCAAGTGCAGTCTCTAGAAGAAGCACAAACTGCACTCGCCAAAGCAATATTCTTTATTGGAAGTGCTTTGGTCATGGTAGACAGCAATCATTAGAAGGCTGCTTGGAAGAAAATCGATGAGTTTGGTCCAAGATTTTCAGCTCCTTCTTATCACACGATAAGAAATGTTTTCTTGGACAAATGTTACATCAAAGTCAAAGAGCTTGTTGGCAAAATATTACTTGGAAATATTTTGCATTCAGGATGTATGATTGTGAGTGATGGCTGGTCAAATGTTCAGAGAAGATTGCTGATCAATGTAATGCTGGTTTGTCCAAGGGGAGAAACGTTTATAAAAGCGATTGATATTTTTGGTGCAATTAAAAGTGGCAAATACATTTCTGAGGTCTTGATTAATGTAATTAAAGAAATTGGTGTTGAATATGTCGTTCAAGTAGTCATGGACAACGCAAAGAATTGTAAAAACGCCAGTAAATTAATAAAGAAGTGCTTTCCATACATTTTTTCCAATGGTTGTAATACGCACAGCTTAAACTTGGTGCTGAAAGATTGGTACACTAGCAAAGAAACCACATGGTTCACCAAAATAATTGATACAACACGTCAGGTTGTGAAATTTATCTTGAAACGACAAAAAGTGCTCGATTTGTATAGGATGCACATGTCAGTGATGTTGAAACTTCCTGCTGAAACTCGGTTCGGCACACACTTTTATACTTTGGAATCACTTCTCCATAATAAATGCGCTATGATTGACACATTCAATTGCGCGGCCTTTGATGAATGGCAGCTTGAGCAGAAAGAAAAAGTGAAAGATAAAATTACATGTCTATGTGGCAATGTAAACAAAGTTGCTTGGTGGAGGAGTGTAATGGATGCATACCATGTAATGATGCCCATTATGTTCATGATCTGCAATCTTGATCAAAAAGCGTCAAACTTGGGCAAAGTGTGGATGACATGGTGGTCAGTCCAACAGAGTCTTGAAAATCCTGAAGAGCTGAAAGAATCTAAGGTAGAGAAGGAGTGGCGATTACCATTCTCTGGCAAACATCGAAAAATTTTGGCTGAGTATTTTCATGCAAGGTGGAAGAGTGCTCATAGTCCACTCTATAGCGTTGCTTACATGCTCGATCCAGAGTAGATATGATGTCCAATACAGAGGTGGTAAGCGATTTCTACCACGTGGTCAACACGTTCTACTCCAACGTTCAGGACTGAATTGATTGCATCAAAGATGAGTGCATTTAGATTAAAAGAAGATCCTTTTGTGAATGATTTTATACAGGTAATGGCAAAAGAGAAACCTACATGGAAGTGGTGGATGATGAATGGTGGAGAGCATTACTCTACCTTAGGTCCCCTTGCAATGAAAGTACTCACACAATGTGCAACAAACTCAAGTTCAAAGAAAAAACTGGAGTATGTACAAGTATGTTCACAGCACTATTTACAACAAACTATTAGTAGACAGAGCTGAAAAATTAGCGTATATGTTTTGCAACAAAAAGATCTTGAATCACATCAAAAGTGTTGGCTACGAGGAGAAAATGCCAACCTCGTTATATGATTGTCAAAACGAAGATAAAGAAGAGTTCAATCTTGGTGTATCTCAATGCACTGTAGACAAAATAGAAGAGAATTTGATCATAGATGTGGAGGTTGAATTACAAGGAGAACCACAACACTCAGACTTAGAACCAGATAACAACTCAACTGATTCAATATAGCTTGAGAGTAGAACAAGTAAATGTCAAAAACCATTGTAAAAGACCTTGTATTCAAATGTGTTTTGAGTAATTACAATGCTTCATATTCGTGATAGTACATAGTTTGTCAAACTCAATTGTGTTGCCCTGAAGCAGCATCTTGCTCATCAAACATATTTCTAATTGTGCTAGGGGTATCCGAACGTGCTTGCTTGAATTTATATTCGTTTGTCATGCCAATCATAATATATATTCCTTGAGGAATATCTTGTGAACAGATTGCACATCGACTACTATTTTGCATTAAACGAATAAGACAAACTAAATGATAAATATGACCACATGTCAATGTATAATATTCACTCTATCCATCAAAATTCTTGTAGCAAACTGGACATTGAGAAGATGAGGGTGCATCTGAAGTAGACGAGGGGACCAACTCCGGATGCATGACCAGGTGGCTAATATGTGTCCCTTGTACAGGTGTTGGATTCACTCGCTGTATCAAATTTTGAACGTCTTGACTTAAGCGGTGAATGCTTTTCTCCATCCGGACTTGTGAGGGTTGGGTGTTTGGGTGGCTATAGAACGCCGTGTTATTTATGCATCTTTCTTTGTCAACTGTGTCGTGTAAATATCCTTCTCTCTTTTTAACTGTAGGTCAACGCCTTTCACTATCAATGCCGGCTCATCTCGGGTGAAAGTGGCACAACTCTCCCTTAAATCATGAGTGGCAACAGTTGTCTCCTTTGACGAGAAGTCTATTGGTCTCGCTGTTGCACAAAGTGAACATATAACATTTTTGCAAAATATAGGACACAATCTGCATTGTGCAGGGGATGGTCATAAACCTCCAAATAAATCATCTCAGTGTTTCTTTGATCGCATCATGGTTGCACTTCGAAACCTTCCACCTTCCTTTCTTGATCTCTTCGTCCTCACAAGGCCATATTGTCTTGATCATGTCCTTTGTCACTTGTTTATTGATCTTTTTCCATTGCATATGGTTTGGATTTGCCCACTTTGAGAGTCGACGAGCAGTATGCGTCGCTTGTTGTGCTGACATGCCATGTGCCAGAGACTTCATGCGCTGAAATGCATTAATTGCCGCTTGTTATTGATCATCGGGCAGTGAGATTGGGTGCCAATATCTTGTTCTTCATCGGCCATTTTCTCTTAGAGCTGCAGTCAACAGATAGACAAATATTCAATATCATTGGAAAATATATATTCACGATTCAATAGTCTCACAGATGCAAAATATAGCAACTTCTCGTTCACAAGGAAAGTGCACAGAATCCACTAAATCAAACCACAACAAATGCGAGTAATTGAACCACAAGGAAAATTTGAAATACTGACAGTTGAATGAAAAAATTGAAATGACTAAAGATAATTGACTCAATTAGGTGACCGCTTCAAACCAGATAATACATTTCAATAAAAAAAATATTACCTTGGACAAGACATATGTATATCATAGAAATGTTTAAGTCGGATAAAATGATGGTGCAAGTTCAACAAGTGGATGTTGGACAGGGTTAGGGTCTGTCTTTAAATGTTCTTTGAAAAATATCAACACGTCAGAAGCATTCCTTCTTTGGTCCCACTCTTTTAACTTCATCCAACAATCTACTTTAATTCGAATAGCCCACATAACATCTTCATCCGAGTGATGAAAAACTTCTTCTAGAAAAGAAACTTTTCTAGCTGCACTCCAAAAATCTTTTAGCATGTCAAATAGGTAGCCCAATGCATAAATGTCACTCGCTTTTGTGTATGCATCTGTGCACCGTGGATCGTATAGTTCGGGAGAAATCCACGATCGCTTAGCCATCTCGGCATTCCCTACTCTCGGTGCATTCAAAACTACTTCATCCGACTGTGCGCTTGGATGCAGATAATTATTTATTGCGCGCTTAGCTGGTGTTCTTAGCATCATATCCCAATCAATGATGTCGACGCGGGGTTTATTGGTGCGCGCAAAGTCCAAATGATTATGTTGAACGGGTGCAGATCACTATGCACTATACCAACCGAATGGGCACCCGCAACGCCGTCGATTAAGGCATGACAAATGGTTGGCATCTACTCAATCACTACTTTGATCCGCACCGTGTCTATCTCGCTTACAGGAAGATTTGCTACAGGCAATGACCTCCAGCCGTTTTGTAGCCTGTGCATGTATCGTTTTAACAATCCGTGAGTGAACGGTAAGCGACACATCATGTTGCCCACGGTACCCCCATTGTAGTATGGAAATATCATGATCGAAGGAGCTTCGATAGTAAACCCAATGCACCTTACAATGGAGGGGTGAAGCGTTTGCATTCCTTGCTCTGTCTCAAAGCTGTCAAATTTCGCCTTACTCCCTCCCTTGTAACATTTTTCCACATATGTAATGTGGTCTGGAAAAAATGAGATGCCTTTGATGCTGTACAATGTGCACACACCGAAGGAGCCTGCTCCAATCCTCATACCTTCTACCAAGGCTTTGTGAGGGATGCCGATAAGATGAGAGCACTTAGCATTCAAAGCAGTGCGCATGACTGTGTCGGTGCCGCTGGCATCGGATCGACCTCCCAAAGCTGCTTGCGCATCTTGGGCGATCTTCAATCTCTTGGGTAAGACTGCTTGGTCCTGCACTTTCACACGCTTTATCTTTACCTTCTGTTCTTCCCACAATTTATCCCAGAGCTCTAATTTTGACATGTCGCAGGCAGGTGGGATATCTTCCTTTAAGTCTCTGCAACATACTTTCATATTGCCCAACACTGTCCTAACCTTGTGGTGGGGGTCAAATTCTCGTATCCCTGCTAGAAGCAACAACTCATATTGGCCTTCAAGTCAATACCTGCGCTCTGTGTTCTCCCATATAGCGCTAGTGATGTCTTTGATGTAAACACCGCTTTCACTAATCTGTTGTATGCGATCAGCTGTACATGATGATATTGCCAAAATACATTCTTTACGAATGGCACGCATAATACATTTCTTTTGATCTAGCGTCATATTTGCATTGGACAATAAAAAACAGCATATCAAATACAAATTCATGGTTGCGGATGACACTAACACTCTCACACTATCTCAGGTAAACTCTTAACCACCACTTGAAGAATTTAACAAAGTGCAAGGAAATATTGATAAAAAATGAAAATAATCTTCACTTAAAAATATAATTTGTTACACGTGTAAATGCAGTTCAAACAAGTGGTTTATAGGAACTTAATTCAGATCAAACAATACATGTTAACAGTCTTTCATATTTCAGTATATATTGAATTTTTAACTTATATTTTTCTCCGTGCGCACATACTAATTTAAACAAAGCACACACCGACTTAAAAACTTCAAAAACATTTAAAACATTGGAAGTATGCAAATTGGATTAGCAAATTGTGTTCACACACTTTTTTACATAGAATTTATGTAAATGTAGCAATCAAAAAGCGATGATAATTGATGCTCTTTAAAAAGATACAAAAGAATATTTAACATGAAAATTGTGTGCATTTAGATTTTTTACAAAGAGTTTATGTATATGAAGCATTAAAAATAGCGGTAATGCCTGAATAATTCATTTTTGCGGATGATAATCTTCTACTGGCGTAATAGACAGGGCAAAACCACCCTTGACTTTGTTCCTGCATCAGCACACTGCCAATTGCCCGGTCAGAAGCATCCACAAATACATGAAAATCCTGACCCCAATTCGGAGGGATCATAATCAGAGCTTTGGACAGATGAAGTTTTAATTTCTGAAAAGCCAGATCACATTCCTGCATCCATTCAAAATCTTTAGCATGTGCTGCCTAATTAATAGGGATTGCCAAATGCGCGACAAACCTCAAATGCCTCCCATGCCAACGAGCTTGGCCTAGAAAGACCTGGCACTATCTCGAGTTCACCGACGGAGGCGCTTCCATAATTGCGGCTATTTTATCCGGATCCACGAAAATGCCATCCTCAGAGATTATATGCCCCAGTAACCTTCCACTTCTAACTGCAAATGCACATTTTAGAGGATTTAAACTGAATTTCACATCTTGACATTTCATAAAACATAATCGCAATTTCTTCAAATGCTCTAATTGCGCTCCAAACACATTGAGATCATCCAGAAAAACTCTCATAAAATCTGTCAAATAGGGACCAAAAATTTGAAACATATCCCTTTGAAAAGTTGAGGGTACATTCCTTAATCCAAACCACATCACTGTGCATGCAAAAACGCCCCATGCTATAATAAAAGTTGTTTTAGGCTAATCACGCAACACCATTTGAATTTGGTTATATCCACTAAATCCATCCAGAAAAGTATACATCTTGTGCCCTGCGACATCATCCAAAATAGAATCCAGAAATGGAAGAGGAAAAGGATCTGGAACAGTAGCTACATTCAGCTTCCGATAATCCACACAAATGCGAATTTGCTTGTTTTTCTTTGGTACCACCACAATGGGAGAAATCCACTCGGGATTATCAATAGGGGTAATAAAACCCACCTCCAAGAGACGATCAATTTCCACCTTAACTTGTTTTGTCACATTCGGATTCATCCTATATGAATACTGCTTCACTGGCACAACATCTGGTTTCAGATTAATGGTATGCTGATAAAACTTTGGATCCAATCCTTGCATATCCGCATATTCCCATGCGAAAACATCCTTAAATTCTGTTAGTAAATTAATCAAGTCTCGTCAGAAACTTGCCTCAAGATGCTTATTAATATAAATGGGCTGACACTCTGCTTGCTCTCCTAGAAAGACCTTCTCCGATTCATCTTCCTTGACCCTTGTAACTTTTCCCATCTATTCTTCAAATGCACGTTCTTGCTTAATAATGTCCTCCAATGATTCGGGACTAGGCAAAGCTTTTTGTTGCACCCCTGTTTTTGGTGAAATTTTTAAAGCCCCTAAAGACTTCCCCTCCGGAATCATAGAAATGTCTGCAAGATATAAAGAAACTAAATTAGGGTTAGCCTTCAAAAATTGCTCCTCGTCATCCTCTTCTAATCCTTCCACCATATTTACTATCTCTGCTATCACAGGCCATGCTGCCTGAACTAGTTGCCTGCATGTTCCCAACATCACCCGAACTTTCCTACTACCCTTTTTAACTGTAAGCATATTTGCCTCCCAATTATGCTTTACCTTGGCTTGTCTTAACCATGGTCTCCCCAAAATAATGTGATAATCCTGACTGTGATCCTCAGTATTCAAGACTACTAAAGAAACAGCAAAAGATAAGCCACCTACATCTAGGACAATGCCCCGGAGTAATCCTACTGGCTACACTCATCTTTGACCTGCCATGCGCACTACAAAGGGTGCAGGTTCCCAATCACTGAGTCCAAAACGCTCACAAGATGCTTGAGTAATAATATTTACTCACGCACCTCCATCTAACAGTACTTTGTCGATGTATGTACCATGATATCTGACTGAAAGCTCCGGGATGCGGGTATCAGTGATCTTATTTGCTTGCAACAACGGAACTGACTCGTCTCCCTCACCCTCAGCTATTGCAATGTCAACTTCTATCATTTCCTTGGACTTCTGACTTAGCAAGGCATTATGAAAATTCGGAACCAATTTTAGTAATGAACCCAAAGGTACTTGTATTGGCAAATTGAGGACCTCTTTCCAAACTGAATTCCAATTATCCCCTTCCCTAGTATCAACCTTGTTTCTATCTTCCCCCTCGTTTGTTTCCAAACCAGCAGTTGATGGTCCTGACGATTGCAATGGTGGTGCTGACTGTGGCATCCACGTCACAGTCTTTTTTTGGTACATCTTCTTGAGTCGCTCAATCCGGAAGCTTAACATCGGCTGTTGGAACCACATTTTTTCCAAAACACGTAATTAGTGAAACCACCGGATCTGACTCCTCCAACCCTTCAATCTGAACCATAGCCACACTAGGCTGCTTTCGTGCAGCACGTTCCTGTTTCTTCCGATCATATTCCATAGCCTCTGAACACTTGGACTGCCAATGCCCATCCCCCAAACAAAAAAGGCATGTCTTGGATCGATTAGGATCTCGGCCACCTCTTCTGTGATCGCGATCGCGACCCCATCCCCCTGCTTGTCCTTGAAAGGGTGCCTCTGATGTATGAGCATGAGCCATCGCCACCGCAGGCTGTTGTCCCTGCCCTGACTGTGGTGGGTGCCATGTAGAAGAATCCCGACTCCTACGACCCCGACCATTGAAATAGCATTCCACTGTATTATGAGTGTTGGCCATGCAGATCGCACACCATTTCTTATTCATTGCACACTCTTGAGCGGCATGTCCTGGATTTTGGCACTGAGTACACCATAGTTCCTTCAGACTTTTAACCACCGCAGCAGATTTTGACGACCCGAATGGAACACCTTTCCCTTGACGCTGGGATTTTCTCCGAGGTGCCTCCTCCGATTCTTTCCCCGAATCGTTGTTGCCTGAGTCTGAGGAATCTGAGTTTGCAGTCTCCGACTCCGAACTATCACTGCCACTTCCCTAAGACTTACGATAAGATTTCTTCCGCTCTTTTTTCTTTGATTTCCTCCAAAGCTTCTCCTACTACAACAGCCCTTGCAATTATATTATCCAGTGGAGTAGTTACCTTATCCACTGTTGCCATAGCAGTTCTGAGATCCTTATTGAGTCCTCCCAAAAAATAATCATTCAACACCTCGGCTACTAGCCTTTGTGCCTGAGGTACCCGCTGCAAAAGCATCTGGAATTTTGCAGCATAATCCTCCACTGGTAACGATTTTTGACGCAGCGTACGAAGCTTTTCCAAATGTTGAGGGACGGTCTTTTCCGTTCTGAACCGTCTCAAGAACGCTCTGGACCCTTCGTCATACGTCTAAAAGTGATTATCAGGGTATTCTGACAACCATTTGGCAACTTTCCCTGAAAGTGTAGATGCAAACACTGATTGTTGATGAAGAGGAATCACCACCCCAGGTTGATTCAATCCATACACTTTATTAAATTGTCGCAAATGTGCATCAGGATCTTCCTTTGAAAGACCTCGAAAACGGCTATACTTAATCTGAGGTTGTGCCATCGTCCCTTGCCCAACTGTACCCCCTCCCGAAAAAAGGTGACAAACACCAGGAGCAAGAGGTGGGGACAATGGCGGTGAAACCCAACATTGCTTACCGAAGACGGTGGTGGAGCAACATGGGTGGGTGAGGGTGAACGCATGGCAGAAGGACATGACTAACTATGTGGAGTACGTCGCGCACGCCGAATACGCATACCACGCACCGGACTTGGTGATGGAGATACATGTTCCTCAGCCTGCGGTGTACAAAAAACGAATTCATCCGAACCGCCTCTCCTCCAACATCTCCCCACAATTGGAACCATAGGGTCAGGAGGACCCTGCGACCTAGTGCACATACATGTTCACCGGCAGGTCGCCCATTGCGCATCGTGGTCCCCATATGTAATGGCTATTGCCCGCAGAGGATCAATAAGCATTACGGGAATGATTACCCTCAAACTGCCTTACATTATATGAACATCAGAACACAGGAAGGCAGAATAGAAGACAAGTTACAAAAACAGAACACCGTCTTCTTCATTGATATGCAACCGAACACAGAGTACAAGAGAGAAGATGTAGTGATAACATGAATATTAGAGATATCCCCAAAGACAAGTATGTCCCCCATATACAACCGCTGCTCCAGCGCAGATCGGGAACGGTGAAAAACCCCGTCTTGTCCCATGATATCCTATGAAGAACTGTCCCAAAGCTACATGACTCCTAGTCCGCAATGTTCAGACCTCCGTAGGACCGTAGGACTGCACTGTGCGGCTTATTCCGTAACACCTGGCACACACGGTGGATTGCACGAACCCACACCTTAACCCTTCCGTGTCGAAGGTTCTGATTGTTGTTCCTCCACCTGCTCTTGTGAGGACGAAATGTCAATAAAGCTAAATCCTTGAAAATATTGGCAATGAGCCCAATACACCTCGGCCAATAGCTGTGCATCTATCTCAGGTTGCTCCGGCCAAGGATCCCTTGGAATAAATTGTGTTGGCAAAGAAATAGACTAAGGTGCCTGTGGCAAAGGAGCAAGAGGCGTATGCAGAGGATAATACCGAGACAAGTATCTGTTTAGTGCAGGCCAAAAAGGAGGACATGGTGGAAGACTGAGGGAGAATGAATGAGCCAAAGTCTCCACCAAATATACTCTGCGCCGCTCCTTACGAAGGCGATGAATCACTCGATGCAAACGAGAGACATGAACCTGGGCCTCAGCACAATCTTCTATAGCTTTCGCCCAATCAGCAATATCAAAACCTTCTGGGACAATATTCTTACCTCTGTCATTATTCGACGGCTCAGGTTGCCTCATCACAACCTGCTGAGTTGGTTGCTGCGTTATCACCTCGGCAGACAGGATCTCCAACTCTGTATTTGAGTCTCCAAAAAATTGTGGAGGTCCTGTTGCATCTCCTCTACTAAGGCATCCAGATCATTCATGTTAATCATCACATCGCCAGGATGAAATGCTAAGTAAGTGGCAAGGCTATTCTGCGCTCGCAATTGAAGAAATTCCTCTTGAATAGAAGCAACAAACGCAAAATTAGCCTCCTTGAGTGTCTGCATTTGTTCAGTTTGCCGCGGAGTTGCCATAGTTAATGCTACATTTTGATTTGTTAAATCGGCGATGCTAGCCTGCAAAGTCGTTACCTGCGTTTTCAGCTTAGTGACGCGTGCCTCAGTTGCCGGAGCTGGCCAGGCCGAACGTAGAGACTCCGCAAGACGCTGCAAAAATGTGCTGCACGCCTGGAGCTGATCAGAAAGGTTTGCGGCTGTCGTCTCCCAAGGCAAAACTGCTAGAAGAGTGCCCTCCGTCGGAGCAGCGGTGATAGTAACTCCAGAATTTTCTGGTTGCGAGGAAGTATCCGCACCCGCAGAGCCAGTCCTAGCTGGAGTGGAGGTTGCTGCCCTTTCTTGCATTCTGCGTCTCCAGTGTGCAACAGCGGAATCCTCCGGCAAGGCGGACGTCGTGGCAGGAGGTGGTGTGGAAAACAAGTTCTCCTCCCGACCTCGCTTTCGGTTCGATGTTCCTGCAGTGGCCATCTCCTGTGCACTAGAGGCTACCACTGCAGTCGATGTACCAGGCATATCCACAATGCGAACAAGGGTTTGAGTTACTCGCACAACAAGCACTTCCTGACTCTGAGTTTGTGGCAAGGGTGTAGCAGTACCACGTACTACAAATCTATCATCTTCAAAGTGACATAGAGGCCGAAGGGTGAGAGGGAAAACTTCTCTCAATGGAAACACCAATGTAAGTAGCTGGCCGACTTTTGTATTTGTTGGAGTACTTCGCCCCATCTATGCCACCACTCTTTGGCACTCTGCTAACAACCACTCCCTGACGATCGCTGCCCACGCCACCGGCCCAAAGTTGGCCGAATGCAATACATTACGTGCTTTGGCCGAAATCGTATACATTTTGGCTTGCAACCAAATTGCCTCAAGAAACTAGCGATAGGCATCCCTTATCATTGTATCTGTAAGCCCTGATAATTTGTATTCACCCTTTACTTTCAAACCAAACGGAATGTATAGAATCCATATATATACATCATGCCGTTGTAG
Organism: Adiantum capillus-veneris; assembly: GCF_014529385.1. Taxonomy (NCBI): domain Eukaryota; kingdom Viridiplantae; phylum Streptophyta; class Polypodiopsida; order Polypodiales; family Pteridaceae; genus Adiantum; species Adiantum capillus-veneris. The sequence goes on along the minus strand of NC_140941.1, from coordinate 160,381,244 downwards.
TTTGCACAAAGAAAAGGCATAGGTCACAACCCATCCCCAACAACCCTCTCGTTGGGCTTACATATGGACGATGTGGCAATCCCACTCAGGGTTGAATCCCATGTAAGGGACAATCCCCACCTCAAACAATGTGGCCAAGAAACAAGGATCAATCCTAAGAATGACTCCTAAGTGTAAAATAGTTTTTGGTGCCCCTTACACTACAACTTATCTTAATGAACATGGTTGATGTTGTTGCTCTATGGGTTCCTTGCTACATTTGCACATAATTATAATTCATGTTGCTGCTCCCTTATCTTTGAGGCAACATGTTGAGGGTGGATGGTTCTTTCTTCCACAACATCTACAAGGTTTGTTTGTGAAACAATCTTCAAGTTGATGAAGAGATTGCATAGGCTCGTGCCCTTGAATTTGTGAGACCTTAGACTTCTTTAACTTCTTTTGTACTCCTTGTAAAGAATTAAAGACATCCTGTAAAGATGGTGTGGGTGACAACGTTGTTGTAGTAGAATATACCTTTTAGCCAATGGGCAAGACTAGCTAAGACCTCCCTCTTCCATGTTGATTTCATATAGTTGCAATATGAGCCCTAGCACCAAGATGTGTATCAACCGTCACATGCAATGATACAATCAACTTTAAAACATACAAGTTATCGTCAAGTACATTGATGATGATCCCTAAAGGTTGTTCATCTTTAGCTAAGAGTTATGACCTGGTTTGTGAGCCCTTGGTCTTTGTTTGGAGTTCCATAGTTGACCTAAGACCCCACAAATTTCTTCATTAGATACCCTTACACCTCTACTTGCCATGTGTGCAAGCATCCCCCATAAATTTTCTCACATCTATACAATATATTAAGGAGACTGTTTTTCAGTGCCACGTGTCAAAGTTTGCTGCATCCGGTGAGTTCCGGTTTATATGAGTGAGGGGGAGAGGGGGAGAGGCGGCCGGCCGTACTAGTTGTACTTGTAGAGGTGGGTCTTAGTAGTAGTGGAGACTCCACAACTAAGAGGGGTGTGAACCTCTTACAAAAGCACATCCCCAAAGAGTTAAATTATGTCGCTAATTGTGCTTAAGCGACATAATGACCCCTATAAGATGGCACTCGAAAAGTGCTTTTGATTTCACAATAGATTGTTTGACGCTTGAGAACCCACTTGGGTGAAACTAGTGTTGCGATTTGTCTCCAACTAATAACTATAGTTGCAATGTTACAACCTTAACCAATAGGAGGCACTAATAAACAAGTTGAAGCATCATTAGGGCGGAGCTTCTTAGCAGAGGCTGAAAGGGATTGGCTTTGCAAGAAACCCTTGATGCAAATGCACAACCCTTAACACGTAGGCCAATTGCATGAAGAAGGGTAATAATTCAATGAAGCAACCATGAATCTGCCTACACTAGACTAATTGCGTATGGATTAGAGCAAAGTCTAACTTGATGCTGATAAATAGAGAGCATAACCTACACTCGACTAATTCACATGGATTAGAGAAAGGTCTAACTTGATGCTAAGACCTCAATGTTAAGATTTCAATACACTTTTCTCTTGCAGTATCAAAAGAGTAAACACGGTCTGGGTTCTCCTTCGAGGAAATGGAGAAGTATCTAGTGATGGCGAACATGGTGCAAGCGGGAAACGTCAACCCCACCAACTCTATGGATGGTTTAGGACTCCTGCACATCACGCACATCATGAATACATGATTCATGTTGGAGTCGCTCAAAGGAAGGTATAGGTCGCAGCTCATTTGCAGCATCCTCTCCATCCATCATTGTAGCTACTGCTACTGCCCATCTATGCACAGGACCACAACAGGTAAGATTAACATCTCACATTCAACGCAAGCCAGTGTCAGGCATGCAAACTGCACTTCTTGAGTGGTCCTCATACTTTACATGTGACATCACTCTAAATTACTTACAAGCAAATCATGCTGCGTACATGCTCGTCATGAAACTCAATCCCACATGCTAGACATGAGATTTTTTCCTGCCACCTGCAGTTTGCGAGAAACCTCCTCACCAATGAGCTGCTAAACACGATTTAAATGAATATGCATGAGACTGTAGATGGTGAAAAGGACAAAATTCACAGAATATAAGCAAAGAGTAGCACCCATATTGTGTCGACAAACATACATAATACAGTTCCACTGCGTAGCTTACACCAAAATAGAAGCAATTGAAAGTTCCTCTACTAGATGAGAGGCTTGGTAAATCAATGTCAAATATATAATACATCACTGTCATTTGTTGTTAATGCAGGAACATTCCAGCTCATATTTTAGAAAAAATTTGGGCCTTCCGAGTAATCAGTAGCCCTTTTTATTTGGCTTAAAAGTACATCATATACCAAATAATCACCCTCTCATGGAGAGGATAATCATTCTCTCAGGGGAGGGCCTAGGTGAGAGAGAGGACCAAAATGGAGGATGAGGAAGGCATACGACACTTCTCAGACAGCTCCTTTGAGACATGAATGTAGATCAAGGTCGAGGATGTCATTGCTGAATCTTTTCGGCCTTAGCCCTGAACTGTTGCTCTAATGAGGACATATCTGTCTTGAGATTGAACATTCTCTCCAGGGCCTGCATGTTTTCGAGCGTCTCACTAACAGTTCTGCTGTCGGCCCCATCACACCGAAGATGAGTCATGGGCCCATGTAAAAGCTTGTTCACTATGCCCCTGCTGAGATCCTCGACAAGCCTTTTGTTCTTCTTGGGTAGATCTTCACCCATCTTGCTTAGGCATTTCTCCAACTCACTCATTCGAATATTCTCTGCATAAGCTCGTAGCTTCTTAATTGTTGGGACTGTTTCCAAAGAGTCCCTCCAGCCCTCAAAGCTCCTTAGCTCTTCCTCGATGATGACTTGTGCTTCCATCGCCTTGCGCCGGCGCTCCTCCTTGTTTGCAGCTACAACCTCCTTCAGGTCGTCCACATTATACAATCTGGTGTTAGGTGTCTCTCCAACACATGCTGCTACATTCCGAGGAACAGAGATGTCAATAAAGTGCCTCACGCCACCAACACCAGCTCCTGCAAGTGGAAGGGTCTCGACTGTCTCCTTGAAGAAAAGAGGGCTTTCAGAGGCAGTGCTTGTGAATACAACATCAGCTTCACCTGTGCATTGCATCATATCCGACAGAGGATGGAAAACCAGGTCTGCTTCTGGAAACTCTGCCTGCAAGTCAAGAACCCTCTGCTCGGTCCTGTTCACAATGACCATTCGGTTACAACCCTTTGACAGCAAATGCTTTACAAGAAGCTTGGACATTTTCCCTGCACCAACGATAAGCACGCGGGCCTGGGAGAAACCAGACTCATTAAGCTTCATCACGGCTAACTCGACAGCTGCGGAGCTAACTGAAACGGCACCAGCTGCTATACTCGTTTCACTACGCACCCGTTTGCCGGCTGTGATGGCTTGCTTCAAGAGCCCTGTGAGATTTCTACCAAAGCCAACTGCAGTCTGTCCAACCTTGTAAACTTGCTTCACCTGAGCAAGAATTTGACCCTCTCCCAAGACGAGGGAGTCGAGCCCGGATGCGACTCTGAACAGATGCTGAGTGGCATCCCTGTCTCTAAGGATGAACAAATGCTGCCTGAGATCCCCTACTGGTATGCCACTTGTCTGTCCACGTTTAGTCAAGAAAAGGCAATCCACAGGTCATACACTTCACCTTGATAAAAGGTCCAACTTTGCTGATAACCTCACCAAGTCACATAAAATTAAGTGCTAAGGGCAACATGTACAGCCATGGTCAGCATCTCAATCATCAACTTAAGAACATCCAACATACAGAAGTAGCTGTCCACTGCTATCAAACAGGGTTCTGTTGACTCTTGTACATATAAATACGACAAGAGAGCAGAGAAAGTCATACCTTTGTCATCCACTCTGTCACCTCTCTCACACCACGATGCCAGGAGAGAGCCACTACGTAAATTTCCATACGATTGCATGTGCTAAGAACTCCAGCCTCTTCAATATGAGGCAGCTCACACAATTCTGCAATGGCACGGGGCCATTCTGCCTCTGGAATGGCTAGCTTCTCACGCATTTCAACAGGGGCATTGTGAACACTTAATCCGAGTACAAGAATGCTGCTCCTCTCTTTGGTGTACCCTATGATAATTCATCAAGACATACACATCTCTCTCTCTCTCTCTCTCTCTCTCTCTCTCTCTCTCTCTCTCTCTCTCTCTCTCAGGACTTACTATTTGCGGCAGAATTCTTCAGCTGTTCGAGGGCAGCAAGGCTCGAGAGCTTAGCGGTATGGCTAGGAGGTAATTGAGGGCCATCAGAGCTAGCCCGGAAGCTCAAATGTCGGCGAGGGTGACCAGAAGCAGGGAGAGCGCCTGCATTGGGCAAGGAGCGAGCTTTGAAGAAGGGACAAGAGCGCGTGCCAACCGAGACGCAGTCGTCCGTCGAGACAACTGCAGGAGCTCTTATTGAAGTCATGGAGGCGCTCTGCTCTGCTCTGCTTCCTGGAAAGGCCCTGCCGCAGAGGGATCGCTCTGTGCGTTAGGGCATACGCTCTTCTGCTGCAGCGGAGATTAGCGCCTACAGGACGACCCACGTGGCCTATCGTGGGCTCTATTGTCCAGCGTGGCCGGAAATGTGAGCAATTGGCTAGGGCTTCACGCGCTATCCATCCTTACACCACAATCCTTATCATTCCCTGCGAGATGATCTTTTCCTCCTTTACCCAGAGAGAGAGAGAGAGAGAGAGAGAGAGAGAGCCCCAAAGAAAGAGAGAGAGAGAGAGAGAATACCCCACCACGGCCACCAAGACCTTTAACTAAGACTAAGGCTAGGCTTAGTTCTACCGACCAACTCTGCGCGTTGGAGCTTTCCACTAGCTTCGTAACGTAACTATAAAGCCATAGTTACAAAACATTGCCTTTCCACTACCAGTCACCTCACTCTCTCTTGCCTACACCTTGCTCTCCCTCTCTCTGCCTGTTGCTTCTGGTCATCGCTCTGAGCTTCTATTAGAAGGTGTCGCGGCTTACAGATCACTAAGCCTAGCATGACCACACCCTAATATGTGACCAACACCTTGCTCAAGCCGAAAAAACATGAGTTTGCTATATCCCTTCCAGGTAAACAAGTGAAGGGGTCACGGTGGCTTTTTAAAACAATAAGAAAGTGTTAAAATCATTAGGTTAAGTTTAACTAGAATTATATAAAGTGGAGCATTGTTTGGGAATGTCTCTTTTATTAAGCGATCGAGTTCCTTCCTCGCAAAGAAGCAAACCGAAAATACTAGCAAATTTTTTGAAATTTACAAGATTTTTGAGCTATGTTCTCACATATTTCACTTGTTCTTTTTCTTTTACCATGGTTTGTTCATATGTATGGGTATGTGTGTTTTGTGTGTAAATATAAATGTAAATATATATATATATAGAATTTACTAGAATTATGTAAGGTGAAGCTTCACTTTAGCATTCTAAAAGAATATAATGCAAGAGAGCTTAAGCCATGTGAGGATGCCAAATGAAGGTGAAATAAAAAGATTCGTTTAATATTGTAAAGCTGAAATAACATTTAAAATAAGTCTTGATAATCAAAACATTGAAAGTATGCCTAACTCGACTCTCCTCTAAGGCTTCTTTTAGAAAGCCAAAAATAATCAATTTCCATTTTTCACATATTTAAAGTCCGTAGCATTTGAAAGTGGTAATCTAAGAGGTCATCTTTCCCTTGGGATCCTTGGTCTACCTTGGGATCACAATACTACAAATCTTGGTGATACAAACTACCTACATAAAAAGATAAGGGCTAAGAACTAAGTTGGCTTTATTTTAATGTTTGGAATGTAATTGGTCTGCCCATATACAATGATCTTTAGATGCCTCACATGCTTTTATCTCTATCTATGTTTCATGCCACGTATGCAAGATATGGCAATAACATACATCATCATCCAATCACAACGCAATGCATATGTGGAGTAGAACTATATGACATAAATTCTTTATAGGTGTATCCAAATGCTATTGGCACCCTAAAACGGGATGCCAATGAAAGCAAACAGCAACAAAATTGCTTGATTATTTATCTCTGCAAGTATTTCGACCCTCGTGCATTGCGCTAAACTAAAGGGTATGCTATAAAATTGAAGTCCTAAGAGGGCTTCCCCATATGCTTGTAAAGGCACCTATGACGGACCCTCAAACAACGGTTGTTGTGTAACCCATATACAAAACCGTGTTGCTAATATTTAGCCAGTTTTCAACCGCTACCTTTTAGTTGAGGGGTTCTTCAACCACCCCCCACATTAAGCAAATACCATTTTAATGGACTGTACCCAACGGTACGGACACCAAAGCCAATCGGTAGTCTTACGTGCATAAAGAAGGGCCCTTCATCCTTGTGGGTGTATGAGGGAGCCCTCTAACTCATAAGCATGGATTGATCTCTCTCTCTCTCTCTCTCTCTCTCTCTCTCTCTCTCTCTCTCACACACACACACACACACACACACATTACAAAAGTACATTTTTCCTTGAAAGAGAAGACCATATTCATTTACATAGCCTATTCCCTTACCCACACTCCACACAATAGTAGCCACCCAGCTTAGCTCATGTCAGATGCAATGTTGAGGCACTAGAAAAAGTCTCTTCATGTATAAACAATACGTTCCTTGTAAATTTGAGAGTCTTAGCTTCATACCCTACTCTAGTGCTCATATTTCATCACATCAAGATTTCTTTATATGGATGAGCCAATTCCCTTATCCAAAGTGAACCATAGTAGCCCTTTATCATAACTCTTCGCACCCCTCAATGCAAGAAGTAATGTTGAGGCATTGTGGAAAAGTCTCTTCAAGTATGCTGTAACATTTAATGCACTACTAAATTGTGTGTAGCGGAAATTGATAACATAGTGAGCATTTCTTTAAGAACAAGTTCCTAATGAGCATAGAGAGAGTACCTAATTAAGAAAGCAACATAGCAATTTACATGTAGCTAATTTGGCATTGACAATACTTGAAAAGAGAGAGAAGTAGAACAATTGACAACAGTTGAGAACCGGATTTACATGGATCCGGTCCCCCCTTCATAAAGGCTTTGTATTATAGTTTCTCCCATCAAAGGAGACTTTTTGTGCAATACAATCTTTGTGTTCCTTGATAAAATTAGTTGGTGTAATGAAGATGGAAGCTTCATACACCAAACTATGCTTGAAAAACACACCTAGTGTCCCTAGCCTCAGTCCCAAGACCTCACACACCTTCAAAAATGATGAGAGCTAGCAAGGAATGAGGATAGATTGAGAGGAAGAAGAGGTATCTTACGAGAAAGAAGTATTCTCCTCACATAATCACTCTAATAGCATAGCTTATCTTAGTAATTAGAATGGTAGAGGAGATAAGCATGCCATTGAAGCTTGGGTCTTGGTTGGATTTGCATTCCATAGCCAAGAGTTGTTAGTGTAGGCCTCTACTTCTCAATGCTTGGAGAAGGAGATGGAATTCTTCTTGCACACATGAGTTGTGTGTGTGTGTGTGTGTGTGTGTGTGTGTGTAGCATTGTGTTAGAGTAAAATGTAGCCCCTTCTCTCATCTTGGTTGACCCCTCTTGCTAAATGATCATGCTCGCCTCCCATTGGCTCCTATAAAGCTTAGCCAATCACAAATTAGAAGCATAGTTGATAGCCTTTTGACAAGTGTCCCCCTTTCCCCTTTTGTGAGAGCTTTAGGATGTCATTAATTGTCTACTCCTTAGAAACACTGGTAATGTTTGAATTGTAGTAGGTACATGGTCCATTGTAAGGTCTTTGAGTTGTGCCACTGGTAGTAGCTTTGCATCATTCGGCTCAACAGTGTGAGCTCGAGTGCGAGCTTGTTTTATGCAAGTGCTTTGCTGATCTGAAAAAATGGGGTCATGATATTTAGCCCATTATGTGAACCACGATTTAGTTGCAGGTGACGATGATGATGGTGAAGCTGATTTACTTGCATGGATAACAAAATTGCATAGCTTTCCTTCAAAAATAGTTGTTAGCCTAGAGTTTTACCAAACACTGAGAAAACAAAATACTAAGCGATCCATACACCTAATCAAGGAAAAGATTGATTAAAAAGCGTGACTTGTTCGCTTGTTCACAAAGGAAGATGGCATATATAACACAACTTTAATCTATGCTCACTTTGGATCACTCTAAATTTGTATAGTTGTTAGAATTTGACAATTTTGACCACACAATTACGTCTAAAAATCCCAAAAATCTTAGAAACAACTACCCATATGTGTCTCATTCTGACACTCGAAAACGAGATTTTGGACTAGAAAGGTCTCACAATTGCCTGAAAGGGTTCCACGTCGGCATTGTGTGTGTGTGTGTGGGGGGGGGGGGGGGGGGGGGGGTGTAAGGAGAGGTGCTCTCTCTCTCTCTCTCTCTCTCTCTCTCTCTCTCTCTCTCTCTCTCTCTCTCTCTCTCTCTCTCTCTCTCTCTCTCTTCCTCTTCCTTCCCTCGTCCATGCTAACGTTGTGCTGGCTACTCATACCTTATCATCCCCAAACCTATATTATAAGGCAATCAATAGCATAGAATCACTACCTTCACTCTATGAAGTCACCCTCTAAGCATCCTCTTCCTTGCAAACTCCTCCCCACCTCTTGAGTCCCCACCCTCTATTAAGGGCTACACTGCACCTACAAGGTCCTACAGCCTACCTACCGCAAGGTGCTCCACAAGCTCCTACAGCTCCTTGCCATAATCCATGGGACATGTTGCAAGCTCCTATGGCATGTTGCAAGCCTACCTCACCATAAACATGTAGTTCCTCTGATAGACCTATTGCAAGGTCCTACCCTCTCTATCAACCCATCTGTTTTTCCTAAGTTATTGCAACTTCTCGTAGGAGCACCACCCGACGTCTCTCATGTAGCATGCATCACTCTCACACCTACTGCGCGCACCTGGCTGCTCCCAATTATACATTGTTGTGCACCCAAATGGCAAGCCCACATCCGAACACATTCAACCCCCTTTGTTTTAAAGTGAGCTGGCTTCAAACCATGGAGAATCACCCCTTGGCCTACAAGGGCTAAATCTCTCTCACTCTCTCTACCACCTCAAACATCCAATTTGGTTTTCGTGTTCATTTCAAGCAATCTACATGTTTCATGTAGCCAACAAAGAATCGCACAATGACACCCTTTTGAAAGCCCACACCATTTGACTCTCTAGTCATCCCTCTTACTCAAGAAACACAGACAGAGTTTGATAGTAGCATTTGCTAAGGGAATGTATGTGAGAACAGAGAGTCTGAATCCTACCTCACCTCCCAGCCTCTTGCCCTTATATAGGCAAACCTCTAAGCTCGGTTCAGACTAACCCTGGCTTGTAGACCCTTGACTTGACATTACTCCCCCCTTGGAGAAGCATTTTCATCCTTGAAAATAAAAGTGGTAAATTTCTTTTTAAGAACACTAATGTTTTCCCAAGTGGTACCTTCCTCTTTCCACTTGACTAATGCTTGACGATGCACATGATGGCGCGTGTGTAAATTATGATAGTCAATATTGTGCTCAAGTTCATGCAACTGGATTGGAGGTTCATTGAAATCAACCAAAATCTAAGTGTTAATGACATTGTCACCCCTATGCAAGCGTTTATGTAAACAACTTACATGAAAAACCGGATGACTACGAGAGTGCACAGGTAATGAGAATTTTTAAGCCATATCTTCAACTTGCTTGAGTATTTTAAAAGGCTCACAATATCTGGAGATAAGTGCTGAATTTGACATCTACTAGGTGCTCCTCAACACTGGGAATCTAATGCAACTGACAGGAAAAAAAAATAGCACTTGGATAGTGAGATATGTCACCTGGGAGTTGACGCATGGATCTCACAAAACACTTGCAATGTAGATATCGACATGAAGATCTCCTCAAGGCTAAAGCACTACTGCTCTTGGCTTGTCAATATGGTAATCATGTGATGCGGTGCAAAGAGATGAAATCTTGACAGAAAGAGGATACTCACGATGTATAGAGAAACCTTATCTCTTTTATAACGATGATAGAATTTGCTACCATATACATGTGGTAGTGATGTGTGTGAACACACTTATGACCGCCGGGGTATTTTTTCCCTCGCTAGGAGGTTTTTTCCCCCGTGCACTGTATATACACCCATCACTCTAGAGCGATCTGATCTTTCCATTGCACACTAAGTAACACACTCTCTATTGTGTGCCTTGAGATTCCTTCATATTCTCCAAGATGTGTGTGTTTTCCTACAGCCCTAATTCCATCAATTGGTATCAAAGCAGGTTGCGTTCTCTCGGGATTAGTCACTAGCAGCTCCAGCATACGCCTGCTCACTTTCTTTGATTTTTGTGATCTTTGGCGAGCATTCGCAGGTCTATAAATAATTTGAGTAGGCTCGTTGAGATTAGTCTACTCAGATTTTTGATTGGGGCTCATTTCGGCCTCCGTTCCCACTACAGACAGTATTGCGCAGGCTATTTCATCATTTTGTGCAGAAATTTTGCAATGTTGTTTTCTGCATAACAGGTCCCTTACAGTCTTCTACTGTTTGTGTTATAGAGCACGTGTTGTTCATACTGTCTTTCTCCTCTTTTCGAGAAGTTTTCACATCAGGTGCATCATTTATCATGGCTAACAACAACACATATGTGTTCAAGATGTTTGCTACAGAGGACAGATTGGATGGGGACAATTACCCTATGTGGGCTTATATGATGCAAGTCAAAGGGCATTTGGAACATTGTGCAGGGCATTGATGTTCGTCCTGGTTCTGAGGATGTATGCGATGTTATGGATGTTGCAGGTTTTGGTGGCAAGGTTGGTTTTACCATAGTTGTTTTGCCTATGGCTAAGCAAGCTCATTTGGATGTAAAAGATACATAGGCCCATGCATTGATTGCATTTTTTGTGAAGTGCATTATTACTCCTCACATGCGTTCAGTAAAATCTGCAAAATAGGCTTGGGATATTCTAGTTGTCCTTTATGCAAGTCGCAATGAGACTAAAATTGCATTGTTGCATAAAGATCTGGAGTCAAAGATTATGCATGAGGAAGATGACATGGCCACTTTTCTTGTTGGTGTCAAGGATATCAATGAGCAACTTATTTCTGCAGGTGAAGTCATTTCAGACAGTTTCCTTATGCATACTATTCTTGATGCTTTGCCAGATTCTTACCAGATTTTTGCTAGTACTTGGAGACTTATGACCCAAGGAAATCCTGAAGTTGTCAAGTTTGATGCAGTATACACATTGTTGTTGCAAGAGTCACTTCCAAAAAAATAATAGGACTAGACAGCGTGCAGTTGAACATGCCTTGATTGTTGCTCAAAGAAAAGGTGGTAACAGCAATGTAGCCACTTCTCATGGTTCTTCTACGAGTGGTAAATCATCTATTCCTAATGCTTCTGCTAGAAGCAATTTGTTTGGGAATTCTGGTGATAAGGGAAAAAAGAAGATGCGTTGCCATTATTGTAACGCTAATGATCACTTGATCAAGAAGCGTCCTAAGTTGAAGGCCAAAGAGGCTAAGAAGAAAGAGGTTGGTTCCATTGCAAATGTTGGTTCTACTACAAATGCAATTATTGTTGAGTCTTATGTGAAAGGAGACTCTGATGTTGATGTTGATGTAGAATCGGCTTTTAGTACAGAGTACACTTATGATCCTAACGTCCATGATGCATGTTTGTTATTTGTTGTAGATGCTCAAGTGTGGTACTTTGATAGTGGTGCTACAAAGCACATTACCTCTCATCATGACTTGTTTACCTCTCTCGAGGATGCTTGGGGGGTTCACTATGTGTAAAACTACCATATCACGTGCGTTCAAGACATGTTTGTAAAACCCCTTATCTGTTAGAGGTAGAGCAAGAGCACTTCTTTAGCATGCACCTCAAAGAATGAGGATTTTAGGTCAAAATGGACCTTTTATAAGAATCTGACCCATTCACACATGGACGCCCACAGTGGCCAGTTGCAAAAATACTGTAAAAATAAGACAAGTGGTGCGCCTCTCATCGCCAATCACCTACACACCTATAGGACCGACAAGCCAGGTCCATGACTCAAATAAGTGATAAGGCGTCCGCCGAGGTGATAGGGTGTGCGTGAGGGTTAACATGCCCCCATTCTTGATGTAGATTCCGTCCTCGGAAGCTAGTGAGATGAAGCCCGTTCGTCGAGGTGGAAGAGCATCTGGGTTTGTAGTCTTGAGATTTCTTCAAACACTGTAAAATCAACCAAAAATGGCACAGGTAATTGCATCCCATATATAATTAAAAAGCATATGCAGTGAGTGAGCACACAACTTGATTGGTAACAGAATATTAAACAATTTTTCAGTAGTAAATATTGAACTATAATATAATCAAACGCATAAGTAGTTGTAAAGGTTAAAAAATAAACAAGTTTGGGGTCACTTATTTTAACGATCGAGAGACAGTAGAGGTCAACTATTAATATAATGGGCAAGCTTCTCAATTCTCTCTGGTCAATTAAGTTGTTTAATTACGAGAGCAAAGTATTTCATGTTCGAGGGTTGAGATAGAGGCTATACCTAGAAGACCTTCTAGTTAAGCTACAATAAAAGGAATTGCTTATGAAATCATTACCTGAATTATTTTCTTTGTTTGACCCCCCAAAGTTTTTTCAATTTTTGGTGTGTGTGCTTATTTTGTATGCCTTAGGCTTTTTGCTTTTCAAGGAAAAGCGCCCACACTGGGAACCTCTGGGGCTCTAGTACCATAGACAATACATGTGAGCGAAGTACCAAATTAAGAATTTACATTGTTGGCACTTTTTTTTCATTGCCTTTCAATTTTGTAACTTTGGGGGGTCATATTGACATTGTTACCCTCCCCAGGCTATGGTCCTTTTCTCGCATATTTTAACATTTTCTTCTGGTTATGCACTCCATACATAAGGACTTTATCCCCAACCTTGATATCCTTGTTCTCTAAATGACGGCCAAACCATTTCGTACATTTTGCACAACCAATTGTCTTTCTTCATCTAACCTCTTAAGGACATATAAACACTCAACTAAAGGGTTACCATCCCAACCTTCTTGTGAAGCTACCTGCAGACTTAATCGCAACCCACAAAATTGCCAAATCGTGGATCGGCAACCCGGCTAGGGCATGGAAGCATGAGCCTAGGATGTATAGACATAGTGGATTCAAAGGATCCTTCTTCTTATCATAGAGAGAAGCCATGGAAAGGGCTTCCTCTAATCAACAACACATTCCTACTTTCTAATCACTTGCACACAATCATCTGGTTGAAATTAATCTCTCACATCAATCACTCTATTCACAACTCTTAATCACAACTACACAAGCATGCAATTAACATACCTACTCCGCATTAGTGTGTCCATTCCGGCACAACCCCTCAATGCGACTACGTATGCACACACACTAACCGCACCTTATAGAGAGAGATGAAGAGAAGGAAGGCATAGCCCTCACACACCATGGCCAATGGTGTGGATAGAATAGATTAACTCAAAAAAGGGATTAACACACTAACCGCACCTTATAGAGAGAGATGAAGAGAAGGAAGGCATAGCCCTCACACACCATGGCCAATGGTGTGGATATAATAGATTAACTCAAAAAAGGGATTAAGAGATCTACCATCACACTAATATAATCTCACTCCACATAATCAAACAAAGAAGACTAATAAGAAAGAAAGTGTAATTGATTATTAGAAATCAAGAGCTACATGGGCATGGAAAGCCCATGAGCCTCATGACCATCCACTCTACAAAGAGGAGAACTCACCCAAGAATGACTTATCATTAAGCATAGGGCTCTTTTATAGCTTTGGGCCTCAAACCCTTCAACTATGGGATAATGTTGAGCTCTCTAGCATAGACTCATACAACTTTGGAACTCCTAAATGATCCCAAGGCCCTATACAATGAAAAGGAAATATTATGCACTATAGCACATCCACAGCTTGGTGCATAATTAGTGTAGCCTGTGTTAACCGCTGCTAACATTCCCGCCTTCTTAATTTGACGTGTGTCGGTGAAGCAAGACATGGTGACATGGTAGAAAGCAAGTCCATGGGAGAAATGTTGAGCTGCAAAACATAAGAACAAGTAATGGGCATCAAAGGCCACCGAGAATGAATAAAACATAAAGCATAAATGAACAATCATGCAAAGTGATTTTTTGCTTCTAAAAGATGGATCAATCATAGTCAAAAACTAGACAACATAAAGCAAAAAAAACACCTAAACTATTGTGAAGATTAAACCACTTTGAAATTTCAGTTTTATGCATGAAACACAAGCAATCAATTATGACCCTAGGCTAATGCAAGTTCATAAACTGACAAGCCTAAAAACTATGTGACCAAGCTTAATAAATCATTCAAGCCTATCATGTCTATGGGCTATAAAAAGCTTCTAATCTATTAGTGCATTGTCAAAGCTTTTTGAAGCTCATGGAAGTTTGTTTTTGTCATTCATTGAAAAATTTAAAGCACAATATAAGGCTACCACCCCAAGGCAAGTCTAGGTGCGACTCTCGGCTCCTTGAATACTAAAGAAGGTGTTCCAAAAGCCTACTAGCCTACCAAGGCGACGGCTAACCCCTATCAGCCCAGGGCATCGGTTTAGGGCCTTGACCAAGTGAACCAAGGTGATTCCCCTCGCCTACCAAGTGCTAATAAGGCGCTAGGTCTCACATAGACACAACATAACATATAAGTTTTTTTTTTCATGTGTCTTAGTAGCATTTTTGCTACTTTTTCTTGACAGTTCTTTGCTTCATTGATTCATTTTTCAGCACTTTTTTTGTTTCTTTCAATATGAGATGCTTATGGAAATTGGACTAAAGGACTAAAGCCTAATCATAGCCCTAGGGCATGTTAAAAATGAATGGAGTATCAAGACTATCACTAAGAGTCTAGGACTAGCAAAAACTGATCCTAAATTAACCTAAGGTCAAGGCCAATTACCTATGATTAACACACATAAAACCTAATTTTTTGATGAGTTAATTTTCACAAAGCAAAGTGTTGAAACTTTAGGATGCCTAGCTTTCGAACATGAAAAAAACATAGCTTAGAAGCAAAATTTCACTTAATCCAAGCAAGAGAATGAAGAGATGAACAAAAGAGCAAAATCATGGAAGGATTACACCTATTTATGCTCTTTTGAGCATCCTTGAGCAAGCATCCCCTTTGTGTAGAGAAGTCTCTTGATCCTTTTTATTTGCAAAAGAAGCTTTTTGAAGCTAAGTGTAAACACAAGCTACAGAAGCCATTTATTTGAAATCCAAAAGCACACAAAAACATTAATGAAAACCTAAAGCTAGGGTCTTGCATACCCGAATTTGCCAAAGGGAAAAAATCCAAGGGAAAAAAGTGCCTTTGGTTATGCACATGATGCTCTTTGTAGAAAATTTATGCATACATAACAACCATGAGAGATAAAATGAGCTTCTACATAAGCAAATTAGCAATTTTACAATCTCTCATGCGTGATTCAAAGTTTGATTAATTTCTAGCTCAACTTGAAGTATGGAAAAACAAGCCAAGAGCTGAAATTAATGTAACTTTTGAATGAAATTAAGTGGCTCTCGAAAGCCAAATTTTACATTTTAAAGCTTCCAAAAAGCTGGCTAACAACTGGCTCACATGAAATTTTCAATTTAAGAGCAATCTATGAGCTAGAGATACTGCAACTTCTTAATGGAATGAAGATGAATGGCTCTCACTAGCCAAATTATGTACTTGAAAGCTCAAAAAATTTGGGTAAATACTAGCTCAAATGAAAAAAATTAACTTTTGACCAAGCTATGAGCTAGCATATATACAACTTTTAGTCCAAAGAAATGGAACGGCTCTCAGTAGCCAAATTTTGCAATGATGACCCCTTCTTGGATCAATGAAAGTTCAACCTTGCTATATCCCTTCAAAACAAAGCTCAATTGCTAGTGCATGAAAGCATTTATCAATCAATACAAGCACTAAAAAATGCACGATCACAAGCCCAAAATGACACTGCTCTCCCATGGTCATTCACAAAATCTCAACTTTAGTGATATGCAAGGATTTTGCATTTAGAGCAAGCACTAAAATGCATAGTCAATGTCAAACCCAAATTTTTAGAACATAGAATGCCTCGATCAAGCATTATTGCATGTGCAATGTAACTCTCAAAAAGATGCCCAAACATATCACCAAGGGTTTTTCAGTTAGAGCAAAGAGAATCTTACAATTAAGCAAACCACTAGATTATGCATAAGTCAAAAGAATTTTGTATATTGATATTCATTTATGCATGGAAATGATCATGATCACCTAATCATAACACACACTCAATGCCTACATCGGTGCTCTTTGGCATTCATTGCAAAAGGGAGAAAGAGCTTAAAATGAATTTTCAGCTCTTTCCAAACTGCCTATGAGTTGATTAACCCCCAAGTATATGAGAGTGAGAGAGATAATGCACAAGAGATGTCCGGCCCAACTCATGATAAATTACTCTTCATCAATAGAGGAATTTCATAATATGCTACCATGTCAACCCTCTTTGGCCAATCATCACACGTTCAGATGAAATCCTTTTGCACACGCATTGAAATGCATACTCACATACCAAGCACAAGTATTAAAGCACTCTCTTGTGGCGATTACACTCATTTGCGTCATTGATCAATATTTCTGCACGGGAGCTCAATAGTTAGTGAATGAAAGTATCTTACATTCAAAATAAGCACTTAAGCACACAATTACTTCCTCACATAATTTTATAGCCAATCATCTAACTCTCGCCGCTTTTTTTAAGGAACAGGGTGGGAACAAGCCCCAAATTATATATATATATATAGATATATATTTTTTGATGCAGTATGTACAAAAGACAATCAGCGAGTAGCGAAGGCTACATGGTCTGTGTGCGTGAGCGCGACTCGCGAGCATGGCGGGGTGTACATTTGTGTGTATGTGTGTGTATGGGTTTAAGCAAAGGCGAGACAGCGCGAGCTGCGGCTCCGTGTGTACGAGGGCACCTGAGGACGAGCCAAGGCATCACGTGTGCGTGTGTGTGTTGCAAGTGCCAAGGCTGCGTAATCAGTAGTGTGTGTGTGTGTGTTGTATTTTCAAAGGCGGGGTGGAGCCACGGGGTCACTGTGTGTGTGTGTATTGCATGCGCTCAGTCCAGGAGCCATAGGCCCAGAAGCAGCCCTTGTGTGTATTTTTATGGTAGCGCAAAGTCAGCAGGCTGCAACGGATCAGGGACTGTAGCGGGTAATTAGCAAGGACTGTAGCGGGTAAGTAGGGACTGGCCATGGCACAAGAAGGTGGATGAGGGTGGGCTAGAGCTCTTGAAGGCGGCCGCGGTGCAGTCGAAGGCGGGCTAGACGTGTAGTCGAAGACCCGATATCAGCAATGTGTGTGTGTGATGTGGACAATGGGCATATGCTGCAGCCGACTCGCGCGTGAGTGTGTGTGTTGCGCTATGAAGGTGGGATGTCGAGAAAACAGTGTGTGCGTGTCAAGTGGCGAAAATGCCAAATCTGTCGGGCATTACCCGTTTAGGGGCATCACTTTTGAGGCGGATCAAGATGGTGGGGTCATGCAACGCCATCAATGGCCAAAACTTGCGTGTGTGTGTGTGTGTGTGTGTGTGTGTGTGTGTGTGTGTGTGTGTGTGAGGTTCTAATGTGCCAAGCCAAGCAAGTGGTCAAGAAAGAGTGCGCCGACTGTAGCAAAGACAAGGGTCGAGCCTAGCAAGCGTCCAAAACAAAGTGTCTGCGGGTGTGAGAGACATTAGTTTTTTTTTAATTTTTTTATTTTATGAGGAGTTTCCCACGGCACAAAGGCAAGTCATGCCCAAGCAAGTTCTCCATATTCAATAAAAAATTAATGCAATTCCCACTTGATTGAGCTTTGCACACACATGTAAGCGTGATTTATCCTGCAGTAAAACAACAACTTTCATACGGTCGTCTTAGCATACTATGTAATGGTGATTTCACATCAATCATTCCCAATCGGCACAAATTGCATCATTCACTCCAATCCTAAAACACTTAATCATGCACACATCTCATTGCTTGAAGAACATAATGATAATTAAAGCCAATTCATCATTAAAATTCTCGTTACTTTGTGCACAATTAATCCACTTTCCCTCTGCATTGTCCCCAATTGAGGATTACTCGATCTCACACTTTTAATTGGGAAAATTTTATGTCTTGAAGTCGATTTCCAATCCCCCATGCTCATATCCATTTGCTCAAATCACTCGAATCCATTTGGACTTGGTTTAAATTTGCATGGCTACACAAATTTGATTATGGCACTTGAAAATGCACAGAGTAATGAAAATTATTTCCATAACCAATCGAATTGGCTACAACTCAATGGCAATACATAAAATCATTCTCAATTATGCGCAATTGAGTCATTCCTCGCAATTGATTTGATGAGACACACACAAATGTTTAGGTCTATTCAATCATTATGATTTAGATTATCAACACCAATCATTCATTTCAATTTGGATAGATAGTGCCATTGCATAGGCACACACATTAGTGCAATCAACTATTGGCCATTAATCATCATAATTGGTAAAAAATACCAATTAGTCATTCAAGCACCGGATTGCACATGCCATTGAGTAGGCACACACCCAAATTTAGGCCAAAATTTTATGCAAAAATTACATTAATTCCACATTGCAATGCTCAAATTGCAAACTCAATCAAGCATAAGTGTATGCATGCATGCTCAATTACACTATTTTTACCCAATCAAGCAATGCATACACTCAAAAATTAAGCACAATTGATCGAATTTTTCTCAATTGGCAATGAATTTAGGCTTACATCTAATGATTGCACACACTTTTCATGCAAATTTCATAATCAAAAACCATTTAGGGTGTCCCAATTGACCATCAATCATTGAAAATCAAGTGGTCGTGGATGAGCACACACACTCAATTTTTGCCCATTTTTTTGACAATTAGGCTTATCCAATGATTGAATTTAGCCTAACATACACATCATTTACATGATTGCATACTCCATCAATTTTTATGTATGCACACATTCGAGATTAGGTGCACACACACTTGAAATTTTTGACAGTTTTTTCCCTCTTTGGTGTATGCTTACACACAATAATTTTTATGCATACACATGAATTCTTGATGAGAATTAAGTATTATTTGGATACACACAAAGTTCATTAGTCAAAATTTGACTATCAATTTTATTCAAAGTTTAACAAATTAGGTGCAAAGTGTAGGTCAATTTGTGTTACACACCTAATTTTAGAAAATAATTAGCAACATTGAACCTCATTAATCAATCAAGAATTGACATAACAAGTGAGTGCACTTACATTGTAATTACACTCCAAGCTATTCCTTTGCTCCACGCAAAGTCGCATCATTGCACACACAAGTGTGCGCACCATCAATTCGGCTCCAAAATTGACCATTTGTAGGTCAAAAAATCACACACTCAAATCATCAAATTAGGCATAAATTAGCACAATTAACTTGATTAGAGTGATGATTCCACCTCTTGCAAGGGGATTTCACATACTTTACACTTCAAATGTTAGTGGTTAGGTTAGCAAGGTTAGTCAAAATTAGTAGAAATTAGCATGAAATTAGTAAAATTAGCATGGAAAGAGGCGAATTAGCAAGGGTTAGCATGAAATTACTGAAATTGGGGTATTCATAACTCAACATTAGCATCAATTTCTTGCACAATCATCATCAAATCACACCAAAATTATGTTACACAAACTCAAAAACCGAGAAATTAGTAATGAAATTACTCTATTCTATGCATCCTTGAATAAGGTAGGCCACCAATAGCCTGATTGCAACACCTTTCTAACAGTTAGTTCCCCTGAGAAATGTCCTCTGGCTATACCCATGTGGGCTTCTTGCAGTATGTATAAATAATCATCCTCATGAGCACAACGTCTAAGAATATCATCCTTCCCTAGCTTGTAGAGAGTTCCTGCAAAACAATTAGAGAATAAGGTCCACACTCCTTTAACAATTTTCGAGCTACATCCTTACGAAGCTCTTTGGCTGGAAAAACATTAACTAAAAATTCACAATATTCTCACTCCATTGAGGCATGGTATCGACTAGAAATAGGGAAGTATCGGGCAATTCATCATCGTTCCAGTAGGGACTTCACCATTGGGTATGTGAGACAAATGATCCCCCATGACATGTCTTTTACCGGGCCTCACCACAATGGTAAAATCAAACTCAATAAGAATTAATAACCATCGTGTAATTCCTTTCGTGGAATTACTGCATTAATCATAGCTAAACCTTCCTGTTATGTAGTGGTGTAGTTTCTCTCAGCATCATTTAATTGACGACTTGCAAAGCTAATGGGGTAGTCTAGTTTATGTTCTCTTGGTTGAGCTAGAACACACCCAATAGCAAAGTTTAATGCATCAATATGCACATGAAAAACTACATTCCAATCAGGAACACGTAGAATGGGAGCATTTGTTAAGGTCTTTTTTAATAACTCATAAGCATGGTCACACTACACGGTCTAGTGGAACTCAATAAGAAGCTTGTACAATGGGCGAGCTATCTCGGCAAAGTTTAAAATAAACCGCCAGTAATAACCAACTTGACCCATGAACCTTTGAACTTCTTTACAGTTTGTAGGTAGTGGAAAATTGAAAATGGCTTTAATTTTACTCTCATATGTGGAAATCCCATTTTTGGATGCTATATGCCCTGAAATGACTCCATTTTTAACCCAAAATTGGCATTTGAAAGGGTTTAATGAGATGCGGTACAATCTGCACTTTTCAAACACTTTCATGATAGATGTTCTTTCCAAGAGGAATAAACACAAAGGTCATCTAAGAAAGCTTCGCAAAACTCCCTCAAATATTCCCTAAAAGCAGTGGTTATTAATCTTTGGAAGGTAGCAGGAACATTGGTTAAGCCAGAACCCATAACACAAAATGCGAACACTCCAAATTTGGTCACAAAAGCAATTTTAGCTTGGTCCTCTAGTGCAATTGTGATTTGATTATAGCCAGAGTATCTATCTAAAAAGCTATAAGCTTCCTTCCCTGCAACTCTTTCAAGAACATGTTCCGAATATGGCAAGGGTAATGGTCTCTCCTACTGGTGACCTTCTTGAGATCCACGCACACTTTGAGTTTCCTATTCTTTTTTGGCACAATAACTATTGGAGACACCCATTCTGAGTGCTCAATAGGGTACATGAATCCCTATTTTAAGCTTTTCAATCTCTTCTTGAACAATCTTTGCATACTTAGGATTCATTGGGTAGGGTCGTTGTTGGACCGGTTTAGCCATGCTATTCATGGGGATTGTGTGTTGCACCACGAAAGGTGGAACACCTTTCATATCGTGATATGTCCAAGAAAATATATCCTTGAATTCCTTGAGAAGCTCCTTAAGTACATATTCCTCAGTCTCTGTCAGATCTTGGACAATGAAAATAGGTTTGGACTCCTCACCCTGCTAACTGTATTTCCTTAACTATCGTTGGACCATCATAGACTCCATTACTTTGATCGATAGGTGTTCTCTGGGACTTTGTATACACAACCTTACGCTCCTCCATGGTATAAGATTTGAAATGATCAGGTGCAGAGTGTGAATCTGTGGGGTCTTGTTGCTCTATGGACTGTGAATTCTCCACTAGGGTACCACTGGGCCTTGAATGGTTTGTCCACACATTTTCACCAAGATTTAACTCAGATTCTTTATTCTTAGAGTCAATCTCAATTGATGATTCTGACTCCGAATCGTGTGGGCTATAGTCTTTTGAGACGCTACTGGTTTCAATTTCAGTCAAGCCTTCATCTGGTAGGTCATGAGAAGCTTTATGCATTGCTCCTATTATTTTCAAAGGAGAAAGTTGTGGCATTTCATCCCCCTCAAGTGTTACCCAGGTCGTCCCCCTATTTCTCCAAGTGTCTATGGTTGTTGCTAGGTGGACCCAATCCACATTGTCAGAATTAGTCATCCCAGGTAGAACATCCATATAAGGGGAATCTTCCCTAACATCAGTGTTCTTTCTACATGTGTAACAATACTTGTCATAAAATCTAATATCTAACCAACCCAAATTATTTTCTCATATTAAACTGATCATTTAATGTGGGAGAATAAATGGGAACAAGGGTTAAGATATAAACATGTGCTTATAGATCTATCTCAACACGAGGCCAATGGTAAAGGGGCCCAAATGAGAGATGGTCTATCAAAGAGCAAGGCTAACCAATGGAGCATAAGGCCTAAGGATTAGCTTCATTGAAGACCTCCAAAAATAGTTAGTGTAAAAGTCCTTTGACCTTACGTAAGCTAGGGCTGAGCTTGAGGTGGGAACCCGGCCCAAGCTTGAGGTGCTTGAGGTGGGAACCTGGCCTAAGCTTCAGGTGCTTGATGATTGAGATGCTTGAGGTGCTTGTCATGCTTGAGATGCTAGGGTTGTACTTGAGGTGAGAACCCAGCCCAAACTTAAAGTGCTTAAGGGCCAAGCTTGTGGTGGGAACTGGGCCTAAGATTGAGGGGCTTGAGAGGGGCTTGAGGTGTCAAAAGTCAAAGATCCAATCCCTACAAGGAGGGGACGAGCCCATGAGGGGGGATGAGAGAGAACACCCACACACTCACACAAGGCATGCTTGGTACAATGAAAGCATAAGGGACACTTGTCAAGTTCCTCCTCATGTTGCCCTCATGGTGTGCCTGAAGCCTATTGGTTGGCCACCCAAGGGGTCCAATGATAATTTAGGAGATTTAATTAATTGTATTTGAATTTATCAATTCCTCTCTCTCAAAGGGGAAAGGGGGACACTTGTCCCAAGGCTACCCTTGTTGCTTGTAATGCCTCCTGCTTGTGATTGGCTCGACCTGGAGGGGTCCAATGAGCTTCAAGCATGAGCTACAAGGAGGGGGTCAACCAAAGAAATCTAGGGGGTATAATCTCCCACACACACTCACACACACTCTCATTATGCAATGTGCAAAGTGCAAGAGTTCCCTCTCCTTCTCCAAGCAAGTAGAGGTTGAGAGCCTACACCAACACTCTTGGCTATGGAGTGCAAATCCAACCAAGAGCCATGCTTCAATGCTTAAGCTTGCCATCTTCTCCATCTTCATTACCATTCTATTATGTATGCTAGCAATAAGAGTGATGATAAGTGAGGAACTAATTCTTTCTCCTATAAATGTTTCTTCTTCCTCTTCCCTACCTCATTCCCTGCTATCTCTCTTCACCTTCGAAGGTGTTTGAGGTCTTGGGACTGAGGCTTGGGATAGTTAAAGATTTCCACAAAGTTTATGTTATGCTTGTGATGCATGAAGCTTTCCATCTTCATTGCATCACCTAGGTCACAAGGAACACAAAGATTGTATTGTAACAAGTCTCTCTTAATGGGAGAAATCATAATACAAATGCCTATTGGAGGGGGGACCGTCTCCACATAAATCCGGTCCTCAACTGTGTCATGTTCTCTAATTCTCTCTCTTGAAAAATTATTTTTCATGCCAAGTTAACTATTTGCTATGTCTATGTTTCTATCTTCAATTATGATCACCTGCTATGCTCACAAAGTAATTTCTCAAAAGTACTCTCATTAATTTTCGTTACTTTCAAGTTAATAGGCCAATTCCATTACATTGGTATCAAAGCATTTGGTTTCTCTTTTCTTGCTTAAGAAGAGAGGTCCTTAAGTAGCCTATAAATGGTTGATGTTGTTAATTATATTAGGGTAAGTGGAATTGGGATCTATTATCGGATTTGTTGAGCCCACTATGTGGGATATGGTGCAAACCTCGAGAGCTCTTGACTTAATAATGGAGTCTTTTTAGACTTGCCTAAGGATTTACCATTATTGAGCCATAAGAAGTCCGAAAGGAGCTAGCCCTCGACAATTCTGCTATGTTAGACCTACTCCACTACTCTCTATAATTAACCACTTTGAGCCGTGGGTGTACATACTTAAGAGCTGATTTTCAAAGGCTAAGAGGAGTGGAAACTAAGGTTTTGAATTGCCAAAGCATACACTAAGTACGTACACAAAATTTGCTGACATGGTTGACAATAATCAAGAGACTAGAGTGAACATTGATAGCTTTGATTTTGCACATGAAGGTGCTAATGATGATGCCCCCATGTTTGTTAATTATCTCGTTACTAGGTTGCAGCAAGCTATGGGCAACCCTGCTTTACAAGCCAAAGTTACTCAACAACTTCGCGCTTATGGAATTTCCCTTCCTCTTTAAGAGGAGAGAGAGCTTAGAAGGCCTCTTGAAGAGACCCCCAAAAGAAGACTCTATCCCATACGAGAGGAGGAATCCAAAGAGCAAGAAAGAAATGAAACTGTAACTTCCTCTGAAGACGTGGCTCCACGGAGACGGCAGTCTAAACGATCGCCCAGTCCTCCCAAGAGGAAAAGATCAACACACAGTCCTTCTCCTCATCATTCCGAAAGGGAAGATAGGAAACAAAGGAAGAAAAGGGCTAGAAAGAGGTCACCCTCTTCTTCTTCTTCTTCTTCACCTTCCTCCTCTTCCGACAAAAGCTATGGATATTCTCCTAGAGAATACAAGAGGGGAGGACATCGCAAATCATACCATGCATGGCGAAGGTCGCAAAAGCTAAAGAATTTCAAGAAGGGAGGAAAGAGTATCTCTTTCCTCACCTATGGCACCTTTGGTGCTACAGACAAAGTGTTGGCCTTCATCCAACAATTTGATGCGGCCTTTGGAGATGAGGGATTCACAAAGTCCTCCAAGCTATGCCATGTAGATATTCAAAAATCAGCTCGTCAATGGTGGGCTAGCCTTCGTGGCAATGGTGAAGCCTTAAAGACATGGAAAACTCTACAAGTTTCCATCATGAACCAATTCCTTGCAAGCGATGCAAAGGAGAAAGTGCTCACTGAATGGTGCATCTTGAAGCTTCTCTCTCATGAGTTTTTCCCTAAGTATGTAGAAAAGTTTTGGGATTTACGTCTCAAGGCTACTGTCTTTCAAAAGATAGACTTTGTGGATCAAAAGCAACAATTCTGAGCGGGATTACCTAAAGAGATGGCCGAATACATCAACTCTCAACGGTCTGGCTCTATTAGCGAAGTAATCCATCAAACCATGGTTGCTTCATGTATCAATTTCCATCAAGGGGCTAGGCGGAATGTCAAGCCCATGAAAAACAAAGAC
Organism: Adiantum capillus-veneris; assembly: GCF_014529385.1. Classification (NCBI taxonomy): domain Eukaryota; kingdom Viridiplantae; phylum Streptophyta; class Polypodiopsida; order Polypodiales; family Pteridaceae; genus Adiantum; species Adiantum capillus-veneris. The sequence goes on along the minus strand of NC_140941.1, from coordinate 160,356,001 downwards.
AAAAATGATGCAAAGTGGAAAATTGATGCTCAAAATTCTTCCCAAGGCACTTCCAACAACAACAACAACAATTGGTCCAAGGAGAAGGGAGTTTACAAAGGCAAAAACAAACTCTCTCCTGAAGAGCTTGAAGCTTTTCACAAGGACCATAAGTGTTTCAAGTGTGGGGAGCAAGGACTTGGCTACCGTTCTTGCCCCAAAAAGAATGCTCGCATGAGACTCCTAGGGCTTCCACCATCAAATCTCCAAAAGAGGATGTTCATTGCAAAGGGTTATCACTTTCCTATGGCTGGGGAAAGGTAAGAGAGCATGCTGCCTTCATCTTGTTTGACCCTGGCTCTACTCACAACTTCATATCAATGGAGTTGGCCACCAAGTTGGGCATTCAAGCTTTCAAGATGGGAGACATGGTAATGGTTGACACAACTTTCAAGGGACAACAAGCCTTTGTTACTCCCTTGATTGGGAAGTTGAGGCTTCATGTCCAAAGCTATGTCGACAAAGAAGACTTTTCATCTCTCCTCTCCAAGATGAGGATGCTATCCTAGGGGCGCCATTGTTTGATCGCATGGCTACCAATATGAAGTTCCCTAAAAGGAGAATTTACTTCACCTACATGGGAAAGAACATGTATATAGATGCTAATGAGCGTGGTCGCACTATTCCACTTGTAAATCCTCCTGCTTTTGATAAGTCAATGAAGAGCTCAGTTTCTGCGTACATGATTTTTGTCAAAGAGTCTCTAAAAGATCCTAATGGTTCATGAAATGTAAATGGTAGGAATCAAGAAGAGTAGAATTTTCTAATTTTCTAAAAGGATTCCAAGATGTGTTCATCAATGATATCCCTATGGACTTACCTCCAAAACGAGGGGATGATGACCATTGCATTGAGTTCCTTCCAGGGAGCTTACCGCCTAACAAGCCTCCTTATTGAGTCTCTCAAGCTCAACAAGAGGAAATCATGAGGCAAGTACAGGAATTGATAGACAAAGGGATGGTGAGGCCTAGTTCCTCTCCCTTTTGTTCTCCAGTCCTTTTAGTGCAAAAAAAGATGGTACATACCATGTGTGTGTAGACTATCAAGCACTAAACCATATCACTATCAAAAACACATTTCATGTGCCTTGGATAGAAGATCTGTTTGATAAGCTACAAGGCTCTACCTACTTCAAAAGGATTGGCCATGGCTACCATCAAATAAGGACAGTGGATGAAGATATCCTAAAGACCGCGTTTCACACAATGTTTGGTCTCTATGAATATCTAGTCATGCCTTTTGGCGTGACTAATGCAGTAGCTACATTCAATCGTCTAATGGAGAAAATTTTTAGACCTTACAACAAATTCACTGGAGTGTTCTTTGATGATATCATCATCTACTCCGAGTCTTTGGAGGAACATAAGCAACCAAGTGATTTCTCAAGCATTGAGGGAGAACAAGCTTTTTCTCAACCAAAAGAAAAGCGAATTTTTCCTTCAAGAGATTCAATACCTAGGTCATATTATCTCTCAAGATGGTATCTGTATGGATCCATCAAAGTTAGAGGTAATAAAATCATGGCCTAATCCAAGGAATCTACATGAGCTAAGAAGCTTTATTGGTATGTGCGCATATTATAGACACTTCATAGCCAAATTCCCTCAAGTAGCAGGACCACTACACGACTTAACTAAGAAGAACGTTAAGTATGTATGGACTGCTAAGGAGCAAAATGCTTTTGATAAGCTCAAAGAGAATCTTACTTCCCAACCAATCCTCATGCTTCCGGGTATCTCAAATCCATTTGAAGTCCAATGTGATGCTTGTGGTGATTGCCTTGGAGCAGTCTTGCTTCAAGAAGGGCATGCCATAGCATATGAGAGCCGAAGGCTCAATACGGATGAACGAGTCTTGGGCATCTATGAGAAAAAGCAATTAACTATTCTACATACCCTAGACACATGGAAGCACTATTTATTGGGGACTCCATTTATTCTACGAACCGACCACCAAAGTCTCAAGTATTTCATGACGCAAACCAAGCTTTCCAACAAACAAATAAGGTGGGAAAATTTTCTTTTGCAATTTAATTTCTATATTGCTCACATTGCTGGTAAGCACAATCATGTGGCCGATGCACTTTCATGATGACCAAAAGTTAATGCGGTGTCTATAGCTACTCACAATGATCTATCCTCTATGATAGATGAGTATGCTACTGACCCTGAATTTAGAGACATAATGTCAACCCTTGCTTTGGGGAAGAAAGAGGAACCATTCACCTTGTAGGATGGTTATCTTCTCCATGGCAATAGGCTATGTGTTACCCATTTCCTTCGTGAGAAAGTTATGTATGAATCCCATGCTCCTCCCTATGCACGGCATAGAGGTATTCAACCTACTCTTCGAGGAGTAGAGACGTATTTCTATTGGCCTACCATGAAAGTGGACATACAAGAATATGTTTCAAAATGCGTAGTATGCCAAAAGACCAAATATGATGGAGGGAATCAGCCTATCCCAAATTCACCATAGGAGAGTATATCCATGGATTTCATCTTTGGATTACACAAGTCTATCCATGGGAATACGGGAATAGGGACAATAGTCAACAGGTTTAGCAAGCAAGCACACTTTATTCCTATCAAAAATACTATTAAGGCACACCAAATGGAAATTGTCTTCATATCACAGATTTTCAAATACCATGGATTACCAACATCCATAGTGTCAGATAGAGATCCTAAGAATGACGAGAAATTTCCGGAAAGGTCTTTTGAAAATCTAAGAACAAGATTGAATTTCTCTTTGGCCTATCATCCACAAATGGATGGCCAAAGTGAGATAGCCAATCTTACGATACTTGATCTACTAAAAAATTATGTTACAAAAGTAGATCAACGCTCACAATGGGAAAAGTATTTACCTCTTGTAGAGTATGCCTACAATCATACTGTACATACTTCTATGGGAAAAGCACCATTTGAGATCATTGAGGGAAGACCTAAAAGTCCCTTGCTACTCAAAGTACATGGGAAGATCTTCGCTGCCGATGAGTATAGCCGTGACCTACAAGAATCTTTTCAAAAGATTAAGGAGGCTATATCCATCTCTCAACAAAGGCAAAAAGTTACTGCTGACAAGAACAGAAGGGCCTTAACTTTATAAGAAAATGATTGGGTATTACTTAAGTTTCCTTAGGCTCGATTAAGGCAAACAACAGGCAAAAATCCTACGGGCCATCAAAAGTATTATGCTACATTAGCAAAAAGATACTATGGTCCTTTCCAAATCTTAAAGCCCATCAATGAGACGGCTTACGAGCTCAAGTTGCCCATCCATTGGCTCATACACAATGCCTTCCATGTGAGCCTACTTAAGCCCTGTAAAGGAGAGCCACCAAGTGAACCAATTATTGAAGACCCTCCCGAAGTTGAAGACCAAGAAGAGGTGCTACAATCCAAAGCTATCCTTCGGCATGAAGACAAGGTACTACAACATGGTAAGATTATCCGACGGTATCTTATTAAGTTCAAAAATTATCCTTTTGAAGATGCTAGATGGATGCAAGGAAATACGGCTTAAGGATAGTATGAACCTTTGTCAATGCTTACAATGCTACATTAGAGTAAGCAAACGTACAAATTACTTTTAAATGACCCATGTTTTTGTCTTTTTAATTACAATGCTAGCCCCAGTTTCACCATCAAGGATTCCTCATAGTTAATTTCTTGGTAGTGATTGGTATGGTCGCATTGGATTCATCGCCTTCAAAGTATTGTCCAAACTTGTTAACATGTATTTCAACAACAGAGTTCTCATCTAGGTTGGGTTGTGGATCTATGTGTTCCTCCTCTATTGGCACCTCCCTAGCTCCATCCATCTGTGCAAATTGTGGTAGCCCGACCTTCAGTTCTCCATTGAGGAAAGCTCAAAGAGCTAAAAATAGCTCGGGATCTCCATATAGTTTAGACATGATGGTGGTTCTAACTCCTGAAGCCATGATATCCATCAATTTGGCAATATTTAATGGCACTTTTTGGGCTTAGTCCCTTGACATGGGGAAGATGGAATCCCCATTTCTTCGATAGGGTCAGGTAATCTCTCTGTAAACATTCTCTCTAACAAGAAGGGAGTACGCCCACTTCCCAATGACTTAAAGTCACTTTCTTCTTGGATGACACTAGGTATGGCTAGTGGTCTATGGTCTTTGTGAGGTTGATTTTGCGTAGGGAACACTGTGTCGGTAATCTGGATTTGCCTAGGTGCTGGCTCTAGATCCCTTTGGGTCTCTTCCACCAACTCATTAATTGCTTGAATTGCTCGATCTCCTCTATAGGGTTTAGGTAAGTTCATATCTTCTTCTTGGGTTCCTTGGGTCCTAGCCATTGTGGGGGACGGCTATGGGCATTCTCCAATAAAGTTTTTAAGCTTCCATGAAATGGTCACAAAAAAATGAAGCATCAATTTAGGATTTTAAACAGGTCAAAAGAGCGCTTCATCTGTGCAATTGGGAGCGAGGCTACACCTAATCTTCACACACACAAGGGTTTTGAGTTAATCTTGGTTCTTTTTCAAAGTGGAGATTTCATGGTTGGAGTTTTGTTCTTTTTAAGTGTTTTTTTAGCTTCAAATCATCTATGTTTTGCTTGATTTTGCTATGAATCCTCACAGTTAGAGGCCCGATGCTTTCCTAGCCACACTGCGCACTTCTTGACACATTTTTTATGAACCTGATGTGAAGTAGGCAAGGGTAAGGGTTCAAAAGCCTCATTGAAAGTCTCAAATAAAATATTTAAAGCTATGGATCAACAAGAGAAACAATGGTTGCGTTTTGATCCTGTCACAATGTAAATGTTTCAAGCCTTTGTGGTGTTTATGCACCAGCAGAAAGGAGGGAGCTTTCCTCAACCAAAGCGTTTCAATCAATGGTGAAGAAATTGGACCAATTTAATGGTAAAGATTTAACAAAGTACCTTTGTGGGTATGTTAAGGAGATGGGGCTACATTGAGTGCCTGAAGAAGAGATGGTACAAAGTTTTGAGCTAGGTGTGGTTCCTGAGATTAGAGAGCATGTAAGGGGATTTAGAAATGTTAATGGGGGAACTTGGGAAGCATTCAAATTAGCTTTGAAGGAATGGTATTTCATGGAGGACTCCGAAAGGGTAACAAAGGACTTTTTTAGAGTAGGTAGTTCGGCCAAGAGAGGGCTTTCGCCTACCGAACTGCTAAGGAAATTTGAACGTCGATATGATCAATTGTCAAGAACTAAAAAGGATACCCTAATCTTAGAGAAGACATAGCTCTTTTTGAAGGATGTAGGTAAAGAGATTCAAGAGAAGTTAGAGTTGCTAATAGAGGATAAGGATGTGGAATAAGGCTTGAAGACTGATTGAAATGAGGTCGAAGATGCAATTTCACTACTAGCCAAGTGACAACAATAGAGAGACAAGATCATAGTTTACCCTACTCAAGCCCTAATATTCTTGAGAGTCCCATAAAGCCTTTTATTATGGTTCCAAAAAGTGACAAGTCCATTCTAGATGATATCGTCAAGGGAATGCAAGAGCTAAAGTTGAATCTTACAAGGCTAGAAGAAAAGGGACAAACATCACATTAGGGCCAAAAGGGCCTCAAAAAGGGCTGTGTAAGGAATTGGTTAGCTTGCTAATTAGCGGAGCATTTGACGGTCAAAACGGCTCCAAATTTGACGGTTTTGGGTATTCAAAGCATATCTTGAGCATTTAAAGAGTATCCCGGTACAAATCTTTCAATATAAATAAAAGATGTCATTTTCACACTACTTTCTCCCCTACTGGACCTATTTTGTTGGCTTGGTGGCAATTACGAAATTTTCACTTTTGAATGATGGTCTTCCTGACTACTCTTTCTCTCAAGCCATTTCATTAGGCTCTCTTCACCCTCACAAGCTTTCAAGATGTCTCTACCTTCGCAAGAGGACCGCCATTTCTGGTCTAGCTAGAAGGACCACTGTGGTTTTTCTCTCTTCACCATTGCAAGAGAACCACCATTTTGTTCTCTTCACCCTCACAAGCTTTCCAATTTTTCTCACTAGTTTTGCTTGGCCACAAGCTCGCTTCAACCTCACAAGTTTTCCCATCATTTCTACTCTGCATGGAAACCATTTTTCTCTCGTGTCACCCTCACAAGATTTCCAAATTTTCTCACTAGTCTTGATCTTCCTAGAAGCTCAGTTTAGCCTCACAAGTTTTCCAAACTCACTAGTTTTGCTCTGGTTAGAAGCTCCCTTCAGCCTCACAAGATTTTTCATTATTTGCACTCTGCCTAGAAACTCATTAAGTTGTTAACACCATATGAAAATCAAGCTCAACCAAGTGTAAGAAACCGCGAGGGTTGCGTATCAAAGGTTGCATTACAAAGCCAACGGAGCAAGCAAATGGATATGGACAGAAGTCAACTTGTATCCTGTTGATCCACGAACTCGAAGGTAAATAGAAAAATTTGAAGCCTTACTTTCATAAATAGATTTCCATGGTGGCCATCTGCATTTGGAGAAGGATCCAACTATTTCTAAAAGTACATAAAAATGTTTTGCAAGATTCTTCAACAGGAGGGTTGAAAGCTAAAAGATTCACTTAGTTTTCTCAGAAGTCACATTATCAAGCACAAACTTATTTTTCATATCAACAAGAAAGGGAGGATAACAAAGAAGAAGCAATGCACTAAAATGACTAAGTCGATACCAAGGGAGGCAATTATAGAGGATGAGATCAAAGAGCCAACAACAACCACCTTGCTGTGAACATCACAATCCTTCCAAGGAGGAGACTATTTAGATGCAAAGTTACAATATCATTCCTTGCAAAAGACTATCATTTTAACAATATAATTACTTGTAAATTTACTTTAAATCTCCTTGTAAATTTACTTTCAATCTCCTTGCAAAACATTCGTTTTCACAATATAATACCTTGTAAAGTTACAACATATGTTCCTCTAGCATTGCAACATCACGATTAACACTTTATCTCCCCTTTGCCACACAATCATTTTATTCATCTATAACTCCTAAGGCAAGTTTCCCTTTAACTATTCTAACATTTGTCTGAGATCAAACTTGAGCTTGAAATTTTTTCACTCTTCTATGTAGACTTCCATGTGACCATGATCCTATAGCATGACATCTAGAAACCATTGGCATGGACCATCATTATTAGAATCTTCATCACCCTCCAGAGTCCCTTTGCCTTTAAGACATGTTAATAAAACTTTGTTGCTTCAGCTCTTTTGACTCAACTTATAATCAAAACTTTCAAATAGGTCAAAATGACAAAATTTTAACATCACAGATGAGTCCGAAATGCCCAAAAACCCCGAAAACGACTGGCTATATTCCTCGTTCTGACACCCTGAGAGGTCGGTATGGCCAAAAAAGGCCTCCGGAGGCACTATCCCGTACGGTGCGAGGAGAGGGGTAGCCAGAGTCCGGCTACCCCTCTCCTCGCACTGTACGGGATAGTGCCTCTGGAGGCCTTTTTTGGCCATACCGACCTCTCCGGGTGTCAGACTAAGGAATATAGCCAGTCGTTTTCGGGGTTTTTGGGCATTTTGGACTCATCTGTGGTATCAAAAGTTTCAAATAATATAGCTTTTAAAAGTTACAAGTGTTATATATTGTAAAAATTATGTGACTATGCTTGGGTCCAATATGCTTAATAGATCTATATATAAAAAGACATCTATATTAGGCAGGAAAGGTGAATCTGTGAATGCAAATAACCCACATGTCATGATTGGGGTAATGAGATTCTAAAACTAACCCCCTATCCTGGGGTAATGTGGCACCAAATTGGTGTTCCAAAAATGACCCACACAACATGAGGGGGTAGTGAGATTCTAAAAATACTCCCTATGCTGTTGTGCAAGTAAGGCATAGTGTGGCACCAAATAGGCCTTTTGCTAATATCTTGTACATATAAGAAAAACCAATGGAATCCAAATAATAAGGTCACTCAATATTTTTTTGCATGGTGTGTGCATGCAACCAGAACGACGCGATGAGGGAGGGAGTGACAAGCTGTATGATGCCCTCTTCGCGTGGTCTGGGTAGGAGCAAAAATAATGCAACATGGCGAGTGTCAAAGTGTTTGAGCGCTTTTGCACATGGTTTAGAAAAATAAGTCCAAATAATAAGGTCACTCAAGATTTTTTTGATGGCGTTTGCATGGAACCAGAACGACGCGATGAGGGGGGTAGTGACAACCTGCATGATGCCCTCTTCGCGCGGTGTGGGCAAGAGCTAAAATGGAACCAGAATGACGCGATGAGGGGGGTAGTGACAACCTGCATGATGCCCTCTTCGCGCGGTGTGGGCAAGAGCTAAAATGATGCAACATGGGGAGTGTCAAAGTCTTTGAGCGCTTTTGCACATGATTTAGAAAAATAGTCCAAATAATAAGGTCACTCAAGATTTTTGTGCATAGTGTGTGCATGGAGCCAGAACGACGCGATGAGGGGGGGAGTGACAAGCTGTATGATGCCCTCTTCGCGCGGTGTGGGCAGGAGCTAAAATGACGCAACATGGGGAGTGTCAAAGTCTCTAAGTGCTTTTGTACATGATTTAGAAAAACCTTAGGAATCCAATTAACAAGGTAATTCAAGGTTCTTATGTGGTGTGGCCGCAGAGCTAGAACAGCACGATAGGAGGGTGACAAGCTCACACATGACAAGAGCACTATGGGCAAGAGCTGGACCGGTGCGATAGGGAGAGGAGTGAAAAATTCATTGACTCCTTTTGCGCACGATGTGGGTACACTAACGAAACGGGGCGAGTGGGGGTAGAGTGTAGTTCAATCAAGCCACAATCACACAGTGTGGTCATTGATTCAAAACAATGTGAGAAAGGATGTCTTTAGGTGTGGTCCCATGTTGATGTAGATATTATGTACGCACGTGCTGAGTGCAAGCTCTTGATGCGGTGCTTAGAAGTAGAGGCTAAGTGAAAAGTAGACATTAAAAAAAATACGAAATAGTCATTAATGGGCGTCATCATCACTGTTTGAAAAGAAAGATTTCGTATCTTCTAGCTTAATATTGTACAATATTAAATAGAAAAGAGCACTTGTACATCAGGCCCAGAATATGATGTTATTAATAGGCGTCATCATCACTGTTTGAAAAGAAAGATTTCGTATCTTCTAGCTTAGTATTGTACAATATTAAACAAAAAAGAGCACTTGTACATCAGGCCCAGAATATGATGTTATACATCAAAAATAACAGGAACGCCCTCAAATATAGGCAATTTAGCCAAATGAAAGTGACATTTAGACGTTTTCCGCTAAAGTGGAAGCACAAAAGCTCAAGCTAGAGGAGACAAGAATGCCATACTTTTGTATACGTGTCAAGTGAGTATTGGCCTATTTCTTAATCCGTGGATTACCAAAAAGCCCTTTTTTAGACGTTTTTGGCCCTAATGATGTCAATCTGTAGGGCAAAGACCTCAAAACAGAGAAGGCTTTGTAAATAGATGCATATGGTGTGATAGTACTGACCATTCAGGGAGGGATTGTGAAATTTTCAAAGATGCCTTGATGAAGGAGCTTGTTTTCTTTGAAGATGGTAAGATTCACTTATCTGAAATAGGTAAGCTCTTGGGGACAAACTTTGGAAAGGGCGGGATAAAGAAGCTAGTTGAGGACATGGCTAATAGCCATGCCATCTCCATGGTTGAGGCAACCGCCTATGGGTTGAAGGTAGAGCCTATTGAGAAAAAAGGATCATTCAAGGTTGGAGAAGAGGAACCTAATGGGATTGGAGAGCTATGGCCATGTGCAATAGAATCTGCAATGAAGGGTAAGATGACTATAGAAGTTTTGCATGAAGCTAGAGATTGCATTCGGCTAGAAACAGGTTGGAACGACCCTATAGATTCTTTGTCAGTGCATGCGTACATTGCCAAATGTCAAGCCAATGAAGCCGTTGTTGAGGAGAAACATAGGCGTGAGAATGGGGATGAAGGACCTTCAAAAAGGGCCACAAGGACTGGAGGTAGAAATGACATAGTGCCTCCTAGATCAAGTTCTCCACAACAAATGCCTACCCCTGAGGTGTCTATGCAGCAAGCCTCTAAAGAGGGGATGGTTATGGAGAGAGCTCAATGGAGAGATCTTTGGAGCGAGCTTTTTTTTTTCATACCACCATCACTACCTCTCATTGCCCCCCCCCCCCCCTTAGCACACATTTCCACCACCACCTTAGCCCATGACTAGTTAGTGGTGCTAGCTTACTACCACCATGTGCCACCCCTAATCCTATAACCACATCCCATTGCCGCCCCTCCCTCCAATGGAGTAGCCAAGAACATCCTCCTCCTTGTGTGTGTGTGTGTGTGTGTGTGTGTGTGAAACCCTACCCTCTCCCCCCCCCCCCCCCCCCCCACCCCCCTCTTACTCTCCCCTCACCCCTTCTCTCTATGTCGCCCTCTCTCTCTCTCTCCCCTTCTCTCTCTGTTGGCCCCTCCCACTCTCTCTCTAAAAACCCCAAGGCACTATCAATTTTGCTAGTGCTTTGTATTTTATATTATCAAACCCCCTCCCCCTCTCTCCCTCTCATGATCCCTCTAACCCATCCCCTCTATTGTCCACTCTCTCTCTCTCTCTCTCTCTCTCTCTCTCTCTCTCTCTCTCTGTGTGTGTGTGTGTGTGTGTGTGTGTGTGTGTGTGTGTGTGTGTGTGGGACGTGTATCTAACTTCACTATTCTATCTTATTGCAATTTAGCGAGAACCACGATTAAATTGTCAATCCATGGGACGAAGCTGACTCGACTAGTGCATAGAGGCTACAAGAGGTTGTCAATCTCTCGAAAAACAAAAAAAAAAACTCAAATCTAACTCAAGCTACACTCAAGTGGCTGAAATCACCAAAAGCCAATCACTCATCGGCAAACAAATCGCATCCGTTACAACATCAAATGACATCCAAACATAACGAAACTTCTAGGACAAGTTTATAAGACCTAAGCACACATGCTTATGGTCTCAAGCCTCACTCTAGGTCAAGTTCCAAAATCGCGATTATTAACAGCAGTGGATTTTTGACCTAGTCATTTTCGACCTAGAATGCACCTAAATGCTTAGCAATAATGCCCCAATACCCCGCCTATGCTTAGTTTTTTATTTTGAAATATAAATTCCTACTTATGATGAAATTAGACCGCGGGTCGTCGATGATGCCAAAAGCTACGAATTACCGTGATGTGTTTACGTCAATGCGTAGAGCTCTTACCTGCGATTGCAATGCAACAAACACGACTGCAATGTGACAACCGGGGAGGAAGTAGGAAGCATGAGAAGCAGAGAAGTGAGCGCTGTTAGCTCACGTTGTGTATTTCATTATCCAAAACTTACAAAAATTAGCTTTTATACCTTAGCCAAGGTTTTTGGTGGTCAAAACTAATAATTTGGGAGCTCTAACTAAAGATAGGTAATGACAGGTTGATACAATCTGGAAGCGTGTAGCCCCGACTCATCAATTACAAGGTTTATCTGAAAAATAGGAGTTACAATATTCTCGATCTATCAAAAATAATAAGTGTTTTACAATGAGAGCTCCAAAAAACGGTATTCATGGTATCCATGTTAGCTTGCTGCTAACATTTCCCCCCTCCTCGCCTGTGTCGTCCCTTGACACAGCTTTATGGGCTTAAGTAGTCTTTGGGTTGACGGCTGTGGCGAGGTGGTCTTTAAGTGCATTGAGTGTGTTTTGGTATCTATTCTTCCTCTCTTTATCTGGCACGTGCAAGAACTGCATGGTGACTTTATTCTTCAGCTCCACTGTTGAGTAGCATACAAAGCGCAATGTCAGGTTGTTGATCAATGGCCCAAATATTTTTGTTCGCTAGTGAAGAACCCTGTGTAGAATGCTTCCTCAAACGCCAGCATATTGTGGGACGGTAAAAACATACATCCGGCATGGAAGCCATAGAGGACTTCTTTGGAAGGTTGCCCACTGAGATCATAGCACAACCCTTTGTTACCCTCGAGGAATGACATCCACGGGGTGCCTGCTTGCTCTGGCTCATGGAATACTTCGATGCAAGTGAGCAGCATTCGGCAGATTTTGTATAACATTGCACATGATAAATCTAGTAGACTTTTGAATAAGGACATGGCACCCGTTAGGGTTTTCAGCATGTACTCTCCCGTCGGTGGTCCCCATTTGTTGGAGCAGGCAATCTGGGGTAATTCAGCCAAGTTGACCGCTTCTTTATTAGTGCCTCGTGTGCTTGCCAAGTCCTTACTTGTGGTACAAGACATAAAGTTGGATCCTTTTGCAAGGCTGCAGGTGCTCTTGTGAACAGAATCAAGTACCTTGGATTCTTATTCAACCAGCTTAGCCTCCACTTCAAGTGGTCTTGATCTGCGCTCTCGACTTGCATGTCAATGTAAAACCTTTCTTTCACTTGTAGCAGCTCCACTTTAATCAGAGGATAGGGCAGGGATTGTTGGTGCCATTGCGCATTGATTTGATTGGGAGTGAGTTGTGTAACATTGACGGAGTGAAGAACTCTCAGCTCCCAATCCGTTGATGCTTTCCACTGCTCATCTACCTCTTGTGTAAATTTTTCCTTCAATGCATCTTCTTTAGCCTTTGAGAGTTGGACCATTGTCACTGTGTCTGATTCAGTTATGTGTATTTGAAAATCTTCCATTCCACTTAGCTCTTCGGCTGGCTGCGTCTCCATCTTAGCAAATGAACTAGAGGGAATCTCTACATGGGACCGCTCTAAAGTGCCTGCCTCCTCTTGGGTTTCCGGCCGTCCCTCTCTCAATAGCTGGTTGACTCTTTCAAGTTCTGCTATTTCTTTCAGTAGCTCGTCTTCTCTTTGGACCTACATCAAAGCTAGGTCTCTGCACTGAGACTGCTCCAACTTAAGCTCCAGCTCGAGGTCGTTATTTTTCTTCTCTAATGCCTTGTACACCTCATCTTCTCCTTTGATTGAGGCCGCTTCGGGATTTTCTCTGATTTGTCGCAGGAAAATTGCATGATCATTTATTCTTTGTTCTGAGTACTGTAGGGAGGCATTGGCTACATCCAGATTAACTTGAATCTTTTGAACTGACAAGGTCGTGGTTAGAAGTTCGTTTGTGACTTCTATCAGCTATTCATCTTTTGCCTTGCATGCATCTGACAATTTTGTAAGCAAATCTCCAAGATCCTCCATTTCTTTCTGCTGTTTATCTCTTGCGAGATGATGTTGTTCAGCTTCCGCTTTCAACTCCTGCACTTGCCTTTGTAAATCAGTGATGACGTTGAGTCGGTCGTCTAACTCCACTTGGAGTGCGTCAATCACCATTTCTAATTCTTTGGCCCTTGTGCTACGACTAAGTGTTACCATATACATGTGTTAGTGATGTGAACACACTAGGACCGCCGGGGCATTTTTTCCCTCTTTAGGAGGTTTTTCCCACCAAGCATTGTATATACGCCCATCACTCTAGGGCTATCTATCTTTTCCATTGCACACTAAGTAACACACTCTCTATTGTGTGCCTTGAACTTCCTTCATCTTCTCCAAGTTGTGTGCATTTCTCTGCAACCCTAATTCCAACAATTGGTATTATAGGAGGTTACGTCCTCCCGAGCTTAGTCGTCATCTGCTCCAGCACACACCTGCTCACTTTCTCCGATTTAAGTGAGCTTTGGTGAGCGTTCGCAGGTCAACAAATATTTTGGGTAAGCTTGTAGAGCTTAGTCTGCTCAGATTCTTTATTCGGGCTCATTTCGTCCTCCGTTTCCACTACAGGCAGGTCTGCATAGGCAATTTTGTCATTTTGTGCAGAATTTTTGTCAGTGCCGTTTTCTACATAACAGGTGCCTTACAATCTTCTACGGTTTGTGCTATATAGCACATGTTGTTCCCGCTCCATTTCTCCCATTTTCGGGTAGTTTTCACTCAGCTGTAGCATTTACCATGGCTGACAACAACATAGATGTCTTTAAGATGTTTGCTGTTGAGGACAGGTTGGATGGGGACAATTACCCTATGTGGGATTATATGATGCAACACGTTCTTGTGTCAAAGGGCGTCTAGAATATTGTGTAGGGCATTGATGTACGTCTTGGTTCTGAGGATGTAGGCGATGTTGAGGATGCTGCAGATCTTGCTTCAAGCATTGTTGCTATTAGAGTTGTTTTGCCTACAGTAGAACAAGCTCATTGGGATGTAAAGGATGCACAGGCTCATGCATTGATTGTGTTGTCTGTGAAGCGCACCATTGTTCCTTACATCCCTCTAGCAAAATCTACAAAACAGGCTTGGGATATTTTGGCTGGTCTTTATGCAAGCCGCAATGAGGCTAAAATTGCTTTGCTGTGTAAACAACTGGAGTCGAAGATTATGCATGAGGAAGATGATATGGACACTTTCCTTGCTAGTATCAAGGATATCAATGAGCAACTTATTTCTACACAGGTGAAGTCATTTCAGACAGCTCCCTTGTGCATACTGTTCTTGATGCCTTACCAGATTCTTACGAGATTTTTGCTAGTACTTGGAGACTTATGACCCAAGGAAATCCAGAAGTTGTCAATTTTGATGCATTATGCACATTGCTGTTGCAAGAGTCACTTTCCAAAAAAAACAGGACTGGACAACGTGTAGTTGAACAGGCTTTTATTGCTTCTCAAAGAAAGGGTGGTAACAGCAATGCAGCCACTTCTTATGGTTCTGCTGCGAGTGTCAAAACTTATGTTCCTAATGCTTCTGCTGGCAGCACTTCGTCTCGCAATTCTAGTGATAAGGGAAAAAAGAAGATGCATTGCCATTATTGTAAAGCTAATGATCACTTGATCAAGCAGTGTCCTAAGCTGAAGGCCAAAGAGGCTAAGAAGAAAGAGGGTGGTTCCACTACAAATGCTGGTTCCACTACAAATGTAGCCATTGTTGAATCTTCTATGAAAGGAGACTGTGATGCTGATGTTGATGCAGAATGGGATTTTAGTGCAGAGTGCACTTACATTCCTGATGTCCATGATGCATGCTTGTCAGTTGCTACAGATTCACATGTGTGGTATTTCGACAGTGGTGCTATAAAGCACATTACCTCACATCGTGAATTGTTCACCTCCCTTGAGTCTGTCCCTCATGAGAATTCTGTCACTTGTGGGCTGTATAAGCTCACTTTGTATGAAAAGTGTAAATTTTGCAAATGCACTTGCAGATTCAAGGGCTATTTCAAATGCAAAACTTTGGCATGCATGTTTTGGTCATCTGAATTTTGCCAGTTTGCTACGTTTACAGAAATCTGATATGGTTGCTTCTTTGCCCCCTCTTGAGGCACCTGTCAAACATGTTTGTGAAGGTTGTAATTTGGGTAAGATGCAGCATTCTAAGTTTCCAAAGGATGGTTCAGTTCGGGCCACATGCAGGTTGCAGCTTGTGCATAGTGATGTTTGTGGGCCCATGCAAACTCCATCCTTGGGCAATTACCTTTACTTCATGACTTTCATTGATGATTACTCTAAGCATGCATCAATATTTCCGCCTAAAGCGAAGTATGGAGTTTTTATGTGCTTCAAACAATTTCTGGCTATGGTTGAAAATGTCTCAAAATGTACTATGGGCACCCTCCGTTCCGATCGAGGAGGAGAGTATATGTCTCATGATTCAATGTATTTTTGGCTAGTCATGGGATAAAACACCAATGTACAGTGCCTTATACACCTCAGCAAAATGGTGTTGCTGAGAGGAAAAACAGGTCACTTACGAAAATGGCACGATGTATGGTCAAAAGTCAAGCTTTGCCGCATTCTTTTTGGCTTGACGCCATCATGTGTGCCACTTATGTACTTAACAGGTGTCCTACGAAAGCTTTGTAGTCTAGTACTCCATATGAAGCATGGCATGATAGAAAGCCTTCTATTGAGCACATGCGTGTTTTTGGTTGTTTAGCATATGCTTTGGTGCCACAAACACAGCATAGAAAATTGGATGATAAGGCTGTCAAATATATTTTTGTTGGTTATAGTGCTGAAAGCAACGGTTACAGGTTGTATCATCCACAAACAAAGCGTATTCTGGTTTCACGGGATGTAGTGTTTGTGGAAGATTCTGTTCAGCCCTTGCTGGCATGTACTAGAGACAGTAATGTAAGCTCACAAGACATTTACTTTGTTGCCTCTTTTCAGTGGTGGAAATAGGATTTCCAAGAGGCAAATGTACAACCTATGGGGTTTCTAAAAATGTTACAGATCAGCCTATTACTGATGTAGATGTACATGATGTACTTGATGAGGAAAGGGCTGAAAATGAGAAGGCTAGAGGTATGCCAAAATGGCTGGTGCGCACTTTGCGTGACAGTAAATTGGATGCACCTTTGTCTAGTCGTACTCGTTCAGGCTCTCACCATGCATCTTATGCATCAGATTGTTATCCTTTGGCTGTCTTAAGCTTACATGATGTTGAGGAGCCTCTGTCTTTTGATGAAGCACAGAATTCAGAAAATTGGATGGCTGCCATGCAATCAGAATATGATGCACTTATAGAAAATGACACATGAACCTTATGTGATTTGCCTCCTGGCAAGAACGCCATTGGTACGAAGTGGGTTTACAAGTTGGAACGCAAGCCGGATGGTGAGATCGATCGCCATAAGGCTCGACTTGTTGCAAAGCGTTATGCACAGCCAAAAAGGCATAGATTATGAAGAGACTTTTGCTCCCACTTGTCGTATGACTATTGTGCGTTTTCTATGTGCATTGGCAGCTCATTTTGGTTGGGATGTACATCAATCATACATTGTTACTACTTTCTTGAATGATGACATATTTGAGGAAGTTTATGTAACGCAGCTCATTTTGGTTGGGATGTACATCAATAAGACATTGTTACTACTTTCTTGAATGATGACATATTTGAGGAAGTTTATGTAACGCAGCCTCGCGGTTTTGTCATAAAAGGACAAGAGGACAAAGTGTGCAGATGTAAGAAGGCTTTGTGTGGGCTGAAGCAATCTCCTCCTGCTTGGTATGAGAAAGTTGACACTCATTTGGTCAAACAAGGCTTTCATAACAGTCCAACAGAAAGCACATTGTATGTAAAGCGTGAGGATGATGTACTTCTCATTGTGGTTCTTTATGTTGATGATTTGCTAATCACTGAACCAAATGAGAGACATATTGCTGAATTTAAGGCTGATTTGAATGCTACTTTCAAGATGAAATATTTGGGGCTGTTGCATCATTACTTGGGTATACAGTTTAAGCAGTGTGATGGTGGTATTGCCTTGTGTCAGAAAAGTTACATAGAGACATTGCTATGTAAGTCTGGACTTGAGGATTGCAAACCTATTGCCACTTCCATGGAAACAAGTTTGAAGTTGAGTCTACATGATGCTGGCAATCCTGCTGATGTCACTCTTTATCAAACTGCTGTTGGCTGCCTTATTTATGTATGCAGCACGGGGCCGGATATTTAGTTTGCAGTCTCACAGGTCAGCAGACTTATGCATAGCCCACGCTCTTGGCTTGTTTTATCCCAACGGGGATCATTGCAACCATACTTACATGATTTTTTGGACTCAGATTGGGCTGGTTGTTTTGACATGCGAGTGTCCACAAGTGGTTTTTGTTTCATGCTTGGCAGTTCATGTATATCATGGTTGAGCAAGAAGCAACCTACTATGGCCACTTCGAGTTGTAAGGCTGAGTACAGGGTAGTCTTCACAGCTACAGTTGAGTGTGTATGGCTGGGATGCCTTATGGCTGTTTTTGGTGTTGGATAGGACACTGCCAGCACTATCTACACTGACAGTCAGAGCGCATTGGTAGTTGCGAGGAACCCAGTTTTCATGCTCGCACAAAGCACATTGAGGTGCATTACCACTATGTCAGGGAGAGGCTCTCAGCAGCAGCAGGAGAGATCAACTTGGCTTATGTGCCAACATAGGACAACCTTGCAGACCTTTTCACAAAGGCATTTTCACGTGAGAAGCTAGAAGCTTTCCGCAAAGCTTTGGGCTTACTCCCCTTTGTGGACTGATCATGTCCTCAGGGCATGGCACTTCCCTTTACTCATGTGCCAACTCTCGTTCACCGCATCACTCCAGGGGGGAATGTTTACCATATACATGTGGTAGTGATATGTGTGAACACACTAGGACCGCCGGGGCATTTTTTCCCTCTTTAGGAGGTTTTTCTCCCGAGCATTGTATATACGCCCATCACTTTAGGGCTATCTATCTTTTCCATTGGACACTAAGTAATACACTCTCTATTGTGTACCTTGAGCTTCCTTCGTCTTCTCCAAGCTGTGTGGGTTTCTCTGCAACCCTAATTCTAACACTAAGTGCTACTAAGCAAAGTCGTTCAATCATGTCTTGCATTTGCTTGGCATACTCGTTAACTTGCAGGATCACTTCGTCGTTTGATTGCCAATCTTCGTTCTGTGCTAGTTGCTTTGATGTTTCTGTAGATTGTTTTGTATCTTTTGGCGGCATCATGGTGGATGGTTGTTGTTACCCTTGTGGCTATGGCTAATCCTCTTTCGCTTTGTCATCCTAAGGCTTTGTGGATGCCTCGACCTTCTCTTGCTATGTTGAGGTAGAGGGTTTTTCCTCGGCCTCCTGTTCTCTGGTTGCTCACACTTGTGTTGTCCTCTGCTATTGTAGGACTTGCTGCCCTTTTTGGCTCTTCCTCGTGCTCTTTTTGCTGCTCTTCTGTAGACTCAGCTGCCTTACCTTGTTCAGGATCTGCCTCCTTGGTGGGTTCAGGTTCTTTGGCTTCCTTTGTTGGTGAAGGTGGTGGGCTCGGCATGGGGTGATCATGCTGTTCAGAAACGGGTGAAGAAGGGTGAGGAGACACATCACCTTGATCGTGTTGTGCTGCTCCTTGTTCGGTTGCTTCCTCTGCTTGCTTTTGTTGTTCTTCCACCTCTTTTGATTTTCTTGCCACTTCTTGGGCTTCCCTCATCTTCAAGGCTTCTACTTCTTGATACATATTTTCCAGGGCTTCCGTGGGATCATCAGCCTGCTTCCTGGTATGATGCTTGGTTCTTGGTCCTTTAAGCTCAATGGGCACCCACTTGCCGGGTCTTTACCTTGTGCTTGGAGGTTGCGTTTATAAGAGTGCTTCTCTCTTTCAAATCTGGCTTGCTTTTGCACAGGTTCCTCCTAGTGTGCTGCCACGGCTTTTATCTTCATTTCTTCAATTTGAACTCTCCTTTTCTCGTTATCTAAACTTTCATTGCTGTGTTGTTCGAGAAATCTCTCAGCAGACTCTTCATTAGACCTGTAGGATCTCTTGGCAGATCTTGTAGCTCAAGGAGAAGGTTGTGATGACACTATCCAAGTGTTCTGATCTGGGGTAGGCGGCAAGTTGTTGACCATGCCGATGGCATGGTAAGCAATCCTTGTCAAAACCTCTGGTGCACCCACACCCAAATATGTGATTTTCCCTTTTTTCTTTGTCTCTTTCAATGTGGACAAAACATACTGTGCGTGGTTAATTGGTTGCCTGGTGGTTGATTTGAGAACTTGTGTAAAGGTCGTGGCAACCGCATGATTTGGTGTTGTATACCTTGGCGGTCTTTTGGCAAGGAAGTGGAAATGCTGATGGTACAACCTTGCGGGCTCTTCCACCTGTTTGTGGACGAGGTCGGTAAATGTCACAGCGGCGGTTTCCTTGGTGAAAGTACTTGCCGTCTTTCTATCTCTTGCCCTCATCATCATTCCTTTTGTTGGCAGTTTGAGTGCCTCTACCACTATATCCTTGGTAATCACCGCTTCAACTTTATTCCCTTGTGGGTCTTAGATCTGAGCCGTTTTGATTGTGGAAAAAAGCTTGTAAGCCTTTTGGAAGTCCACTCCACATGGCTCTTGTTTGTAAAATTCTTTGAGACCAAGCCTCCTGTTGGCATCTTTGGTCTAGGGCTTCGCGGCGACATCATATACTTCTTTTGGTAGAATTTGTAGCTCTACCTGGTGTCCCTCTTTGCTCTTGAATCTTCCGGTGAACATTGTTGTGTTATGCTCTTCAAGCTGTTTTCTTGGCAGATAGGTTGCTTTGGAAGTTTTGACTGAATCGGGGTCCAATTGGTATGATGGTAGCTCTTGCAACTTTTCTCTTTTATTGAGCTTCGTTTTGGCCTTCTCTGCTACTTGCATGACTCTTGTTGAGTGAATAGAGTGTCAAAGTTAGCTTTTTCTCTGAAAGGTCCTTCAGTCTGAAATGCTGACAAATTTGGTCCAATTTGCTTCAAATCAATTTTTGAACATGCATAGATGCATAAAAACATGTCAGGAACAAAATTATAAAGTCCAAACAAAACATTGCAATAAAAGTAAATAATTGCAATTCTTTACAACCGAGTAATTTTTTTAACTTTTTGCAAACTTGGCATTACAGGCTTGAAGTATATACCAAATAGATACTCTGAATGAAATATGTGCTCATTTGGATGCATAGGGTGAAAATGGTGCCAGATTTAGGTTTAGGTCTCTGAAACAGTAGATGTAACGAGATTTTGAGGTTCTGAGCTCCAAATTTGTTCAAACTTGGCTAGTGGGCTTAGCACATCATGTACTTTTGGATGTATGATGGCAAAATTGCAAATTTCTACCATTTTGGCCAAAAAGTAAATAATCGTGATTATTGATTTTTCTACCAAAATGGACATTTTTTGGTACAACTTGGTTCTAGGCATTGTATAGACCTTGTGTATGTAATATGAGGTGATTTGGATCAAGAAATGTGGCTCATAACTCAAAATTTGGCTCGCAAAGGCTTCTTTGCGTTTTTTTGGCAATTTTCCAAGTTATATGTGATCATTTTGGCTCATACTTGATTTTTGGCATGTATTAGGTGTGTACAAGTGATAGATGATGTGATGATGCAACTTTCAAGCAAAAATAGTGCAGAAGTAAATAATCGCGATTATTTACAACAGTCACATTTTTCTTGCAAAACGTAAAAATTTTGACCTAAACACATTCTATACTCCTAAAACAAGTCCTAAATTGAATTTGGTAAAGTTTGGTCTTGCGGCATCACCTTGTGCTTTGTCGACTCTGAAATCTCTGATTTTTGTGACTACAGTGCCTGTTGAGTTGGTTAGTCACTTTTAAGGCTATGGACTTGTCCGCAACATAGTCATGAAGCAACTCATCCAATTTTGGCTCATTTGGAGTCAGGTGGCCCATTTGGAGTCAGTTTGACCCCATATATCGAATTTGACGCTTTATAGCCTTCGAGCCTTTTTCTGCTTTTTGAGGGCTTTGCTTGATTGATTTCACGAAACCAATCAAATACATTGTGTATAGACCTCGTAGGTAAGCTGTCTGTGGAGTCAGAACCCAATTCTGGCATCTTGCCAAAAATCTAGCTTATCTACTTGGGCCCCCCTTGATCTTTGCCGAATAGTCAACTGTTGTTATAGAAGTGTTCTAATATGTTGGGGCATGCTATAGTTCAAATCTCATCCGATTTGGTTGAGTTGACAGGCCGCTATGGTCGATTTTTGGTCGTAGGTCTTCGTGCACTGCTGGGATTCTAGGCTTTCTTCTAGGGGGTTACACTAGCTACCGGCCATACAAAATGGATTATTGATGAGTAAAGAACGTACCCCTCATGTCTCGTGTGAGACGGTACTGAAAATGGGCGACTGTAGACTCCGAAAAAGACGTGCGAAACAGGTCGAAAAGCTCTCTCTCCAAAGGCAATAAGTGGAAATCAGGTGATTTTAGCCTACCTTGGGTATCTATACTGGGACTTCGCAAACCATTTTTTTCCATATTCCCCTGTTAGTCCTACTAGGCCGTGAAATCTATGTTAGACTCAAAAATTTTCCCAATCGGATCCTTGTAGCTCATTCGCAAGAATTCTGCAAAAGTAGGTCTGGCCGCCCAATTTAGGCTTCCCGCATCCATCTGTCGATTCGATTGAAATTTTTTGTGCTTGTCTGCCTTGTCTTTTTTATCACCACCGTGTCTCCAGTTTTTCCATATGAGCTCTGTTTCTATTTATTATTAATTTTTAACCTGTTTATTAAAAAAATCAAAGAAAATAACAAAATGTGCTAAAACAACAAAGTGAAAATCTAATAATTAAGAAAATCCATTAAAAAAACACAGCTTATTGTTTTTTGTTGGATTTCTCTATTTGTAAGTCTGAATATCAAGAAAAATGATGAAAACTAACCAAAAAGGACTTTTCTTTGATGATTTTTTGATAGTATATGTACTATTTACACTCATCGGGGAGATATTATCCGTTAAATTTCCCCTGTTGATGATATATAAGGGCATTATTAATTAAATTTGCTAAAATTCACATGTTAACATCAAACTTTTTTCCTCCCTCTTCAAACATTGCCCTTAATTACTTAGTACTCTTCCACCCCTCCTAGATGGCGTACTCCGGGACGACTGTGTGCATGGGTTGAACAATCGTGTCTATGCCCGGGGTAGTCACTTATCAAAAGACCCCTATATCACGTCCGTTCAAGAGGTAATTAATAATACCCCAATATACATACTATACTTACACTGTGAGCCTATTTAAAAAAACCCCACCCCCCTCTGTATGTATACATTTTTATACATTTTGGTCTTTTAATAATCCTCTCCGGTTAACTCACGTGATATCATACACATTCTAAAAAGTGACCGCCCCGGGTGTCTATGCATAGCCGTGGGGGCTCTACCATGCTTTGAAGATCAATGCAGTTCAAACCATTATACTATGCAAGAGGTGGGTCTTGAGTAATTAACTCAAGGGTTTCTGATGTCTAGGCATGCTGTTGATGTCTTCCAAAGAGCAAGTCTTGTAGCTTGTGTGCTCTTTGCTTGATTGTACCATCAGGATGCTTTAGCACACTAATTTCTTGAGCTTTTGGTAGCAATAATGGATGTTGTCGAGCTTTTACCCGACATTGATATCTTGGTTTTGTAAAGAATGAGGATGCAAGAGAGCTACACAAGACAAGCACAAAGCACACAGAGATGGAAAGCTTCTTCTTCTTCTTCACAGAAAAGAGAGTACAAAATGACTAAGTGCTAAAGCAAAAGTAGCACATATGTACATGCGGTCACTAAGTGTGAACTCGCTAGAAGCGTACTAGGCTGGCACTATAAGTGTAGTCCAGCTATAGAATCACTAGCAGAGATCCTCCGTGTCGGTCACCTAACGCGCCAGTGAGTAAATGCCGTAAGCGGCCAAGACCCGTAGTGGATGCCAGCTCAAGGTGTAGAGCTCGACATCTCAACACTCCCCCTCGAGCTCTGCATGTCGCAGAGTCCAAGCATAGTCCGGAAACGTCGAAGCTTCTCAGCTCCGAGGGCCTTGGTAAAGATATCCGCTGTCTGCTCCTCTGTGCTGACGTAGACCAAGTCGATGTCGCTCGCCAACACTCGCTCTCGAACGTAGTAGTAATGGACCTCTTTGTGTTTGGTCCTGGCATGGAACACTGGGTTCCTAGCCAACTGCATGCTGCTGAGGTTGTCACAATGGATGAACATCTGCTGGTCCACCTGCACTCCCAGGTCCTCAAGTAATGTGCGTAGCCAAGCTACCTCGCACGCCGCAACTACTGCACCTCTGTACTCGGCCTCTGTGCTCGATAAAGCAACCGTAG
The DNA here is from genome assembly GCF_014529385.1 of Adiantum capillus-veneris. Classification (NCBI taxonomy): domain Eukaryota; kingdom Viridiplantae; phylum Streptophyta; class Polypodiopsida; order Polypodiales; family Pteridaceae; genus Adiantum; species Adiantum capillus-veneris. The sequence goes on along the minus strand of NC_140941.1, from coordinate 160,332,405 downwards.
GCTACTTTTTGCTGCTCCAAGTAACAACAGCACTCCCAAAAGAGAACATGAAGCCACTCGTAGATCTCCTATCAACAATGCTACCTACCCAATCTGCATCTGTATACCCATACAATGCTAATGGTGCATCTGCTGCATAGAACAATGCGTAGTCAAGAGTCCCTTGCACATACCTAAGTGTGCGTCGTACTCCATCCAAATGTGGCTTCCTCGGAAGCTGCATGAACTGACTCTCCAAGCCTAATGTGTAGCTCAAGTCTGGCCTCGTGATAGTCAAGTAGATTAGACTACCCACAATCTTCCTGTACATATTGACATCCTCAACAACATCACCCTTCTCTGCACTCAGCTTTGCATTCACATCCAAGGGAATAGAAATTGGCTTACAATCAGCCATACCATACTTTGAAAACATGTCCAAAGCATACTGTCTCTGTGACAGCCATACACCCTCTGGAGTCCTGATCACCTCAATGCCAAGAAAGTAGCGCAACTCACCCAAATCTTTCATTTCAAACTCCTGTTTGAGAAGACCCTTCACATGGTCAATCTCCATAGCATTGTCACCCACAATAATAAGGTCATCTACATATATGGTAATGACCACAATCCCCACATCACTCTCACGTACATAGAGTGAATGATCAGCATGAGCTCTCCTAAAACCAATACTGACAAGATACTTGGCAATCCTATCATACCATGCTCTAGAGCCCTGCTTCAAACCATACAAATCTTTGAGAAGTCTGCATACATAATCTGGGTAACCTGGATCGACATAACCAGGTGGTTGATCCATATACACTTCCTCTTGCAACTCACCATTCAAGAAGGCATTCTTTACATCCATTTGATGCATAATCCATCCTCTAGATGCAGCCACTGCTATGACAGCTCTCACAGTTGTCATCTTTGCCACTGGAGCAAAGGTCTCCTCATAGTCTATGCCATATGTCTGTGCATAACCCTTTGCGACCAGCCTTGCCTTGTGACGCTCAATGTTACCATCAGCCTTATGCTTGGTTTTATACACCCATTTACAACCAATAGCTTTTTTGCCGCTTGGAAATGACACCAACTCCCATGTGTCATTTGCTTCCAATGCAGCCATCTCTTCATTCATTGCATCATCCCAATGCATATTTCCAACTGCATCCTCAAAACATGTGGGCTCCACATCCTGTATCACCTTAGACATGTAGGCTTGGTGATGAGCTAGATACCCATCATAAGTCAATTTCTGAACTGGATTTCTGACTCTATTAGATCTGCGCGGTCCTGGGTCACTCCTTTTTCCTCTAACATCTTCTTGTACTTTCCTTAAACCAGGTGTCCTGACAGCCGGAATTCCAAATTCCTCATCAAGACTTTGTTCAAAACCATCTGAATCCATGTCTACATATGAAAAACCTGATGATGCATCAGTCATAAAGGGAGGTTCATCAACCTTTTCCTTTCCTTTTCGTGATACATTCCCTATACCTGTTGGTGGAGTAACCTGCGTACGTAGTCTACCATTCCATGGCTTCTCAATAGAGCCACAAGAAGAGGACTCTTGTGGTCCACTCAAAACCTGTGACTGTGACCTCACATTTTGTACAACCACATCATCTTTTACATCAGCCCCAATAGTGCCATGTGCATTACTGTACCAGCTGCTCATCTCATCAAAGACTACATCTCTGCTCACTCGTAATTCTCGTGTAGTAGGATTGTAGCACCTATACCCCTTTTGTTCAAGGGAATATCCCACAAGAATACATTTCTCTGCTTTAGGATCCAGTTTCCTACGCAACTCATCTGGTACATGCATGTAAGCTATGCAGCCAAACACTTTCAAGTGTGCCAAATCAGGCTTTGTACATGTAAACTTTTCCTCAGGCGTTACATCATGCACCGCAGCTGTAGGTGTCCTGTTCATAATGTACACAACTGTATTTACAGCTTCAGCCCAGAAATGATGAGGCATGTTCTTCTCATTCATCAATGCACGTGCAACCTCTGCAATGTGCCTATTTTTCCTTTCTGCGACCCCATTCTGTTGTGGAGTATATCTGCATGTAAACTGCCTGCGTATACCATGCATTCGCAAAAAATCTGAAAAATCATTGGAGAAGTACTCTCCCCCTCCATCTGACCTCAGTGTCTTGATTTGCATATCTGTCTCCTTCTCAATCATGACTTTGAAGTCTTGAAAGTGACCAAACACTTCACTTTTGTTACGCATGAAGTAGACCCATACTTTCCTTGTGTGGTCATCAATGAAAGAGACATAATAGCTGCAACCATGTATACTTGCAGTATCGGTTGGACCCCAAACATCTGTGTGCACCACCTCAAGTGGATTTTTACATACATTGCGCTTATGTGGAAATGAGCCCTTTGACTATTTTCCAAACTGGCATGTTGCACACACTTTATGCATACCATCCACCTTGAATTTGGGCAAACCTTTTACAATCTGTTTTGATTGCATGCTGCGCAATCTCTGCTCATTGACATGGCCAATGCGTTTGTGCCAAATGCCAACATCAGCCACAACACCTGTGCCATGTGCAAATAATGCAGCTTTTACCTCAGGCATGTCTACATTCAGCGTAAACATTCTGCCCACACATTTGCCCTCTGTGATCAGCTTACAGCCATTCTGGAAATCTTCTATATAACAGCCATTTGGATTGAAGCGAACCTGCAAACCCTGCTCAACCATTTGTCCAACAGAAACAAGATTCTTTGTAATGTTTGGGACATGAAGTACATCTGCTAAGTACTTTGATTTCCCACTCTTCGTATTTAGAGGTATGTCCCCTACATGAGGAATGGGGTGAGCTGTGTCATCTCCTGTCTGCACATAGCCTGACACATCTGGTTTGCGCATATCTCTAAACCACTCTCCACGAGACGTCATGTGATTAAAGGCACGTGAATCCACATACCAAACATCATCTTGGGTAGAATTCTCTGCAGTCATTGTATTCATTACATGCTGCATAACAAACATGCGCTCGTTTTTGTTGTCATCTGCATCTCTGCTAGTAGATGCATAGTTGCCCTGTTCTCTCTTTCCACTTGCTTTTCCCTTTGGACAGTCACGTGACATATGGCCTCTTTCACCACAAGTCCAACATTCTCTGCTATCTGGAGTATGTTGTTGCCTGCTTGATCCTGCACCACGACCTCTTTGACTCCCCCTGCCTTGAAACTGGTTTCCCCTGCCACCTGTATTGTTTTGATTTGATTGAACTTCTTGAAATTGGCCCCTGCAACCTCTTGGGCCTCGACCACGATCTCTACCTTTACCTCTGTTGGAGTTAGAATAGAAGGCCTGTTCAGAATTATTTCTGCCATGAGAAGAAGACGTGTCAAGGTTCTTCTCCTCAAGAATAAGCATAGAAATCAAATCTTGGAACACGGGGATGTCGTCTCTTGTACTCATGGAAGACCTAAAATGTACATACTCATCTCCTAGACCATCCAAGCATGCACGGACAATGTTATCGTCTTCCACTGAAACTTTAATAGATCCAAGAGCCTCAATGATACTCTTGATCTTCAAGGCATAATCATTGATTGAGAGGTTGTTCCTCTTAACCTGATTTAGCTTCGACTTTAGTTGAAGCTTCCTGGCCTTGGTGTTCACCTCGAACACTCTGCCTAATTTTCTCCATGCAATGGCGGGGGTATTCTATAGACAAAAGAAATCCGAAGGGGTTTAAAAAAAGATATTCTATAGACAAAAGAAATACGAAGGGGTTTTAAAAAAACCATTTTCACGTTAGTCTACTACTGCGACCAGGGGTGTGTTAAGCACTACTCGCGGAGGCGGTAGCTGAGTTCAAGGCTATAGATGGTAACAATCGAGTGCACGTCTTGATGCCAGATAGGATTGACTGCTCTCTTCATCTCTCTCTCTCTCTCTCTCTCTCTCAGACACACATATACACACACACTTCTGCGGGCCGCTTCAAAAGGCCTCCTATTCAAGAAAAAGGTGCACACTGCACACTGTCTATCTCCATTCTTTCTGCACTCTCATTGATCAGGTCACGTGTAAAGAATGAGGATGCAAGAGAGCTACACGAGACAAGCACAAAGCACACAGAGATGGAAAGCTTCTTCTTCTTCTTCACAGAAAAGAGAGTACAAAATGACTAAGTGCTAAAGCTGAAAAGTAGCACATATGTACATGCGGTCACTAAGTGTGAACTCGCTAGAAGCGTACTAGGCTGGCACTATAAGTGTAGTCCAGCTGTAGAATCATTGGCAGAGATCCTCCGTGTCGGTCACCTAACGCGCCTGTGAGTAAATGCCGTAAGCGTCCAAGACCCGTAGTGGATGCCAGCTCAAGGTGTAGAGCTCGACATCTCAACAGGTTTGTCTTGGTCAGAATGGTGTGGTTGAGGTTTCTGAGGCTTAACTCTCCATCGCTTGGTTGGTTTTGCAGTTTGCGGAGAAGATAAGTACTCCTTTTTCTACCAAACCTATTTCGTGTTAGGTTCCCTTCTCGGAGAAGTGCGGCTCTGTGTTTTGACTCGTGGAACCGTCTTTGGTTTTGTCGATGATGTTTTGGGCACCCAAATTTGAATTGGTTTGTCCTTAAGCTGTGCTTTCTGTACCCAAATTTTCGTAAATCCTTGCATGCTACCTGTAGCATTTGCTTATCGAGAGGATGGAGAAGATTGATTAGTTCGTGATTTGCTTTGCTGATTATTGCCTTTCCAATCCTCCTTGCTTGGTGCAATTGGAACGATGAGTTGCCCACCTTTAGGTGATAGCTTGAGCTGATTTGTATCCCAATCTGGTACTGCTTTGTATGTCCGCATCTAGGGGATTCTAAGAATCATTGTCTCATTCATGTGTTCATCTGGTAAGCATACAAATGATGAGGACATGAATATCCATGTACTATCACATTCAAGTTGACTACTCTCAATGTTGGTGTTTGGTTCCTGTTGCATCCTTTGATTGTCGCTATTCCTACTGTCAATGACTGAGTTGTTGCTTTCTCGTACGTGGAATAACTGACAACATTTACTCTAGCTCCTGTAGCAACCAAAGCATTTGTGCTACGAGTGTTGAGCTGTATTTGCTGTCGTTTTATCTTTCTTTGCTTGGCTGCATGCATTCTTTCTAGCAATTCATTGGTTAGTGGAAAATTGTACTTCTTTAAAAGACACCCGCTAATCCAATTAACCATTGGTTCACCATCTAGGGTGGACAACTTAACTACTCCACTTGGAGATACATCTTTAATGATAAACGGTTCGTTTCCTTTTTTTTAAACTTGGGAATGTGTTGCTTAAGGGAATAGACTAAAACTAAGTCCCCTTTCTTGAAGATTTTTGTGATGAGATGGGAATCAAAAAACTGTTTTTGTTTCCGCTTTTTTGTATGGATGTGAGCTACAGTAGTTAGCCTTTGCTCATCTAGCTTCTCTAAATCTTCAAGTCTTTCTGACAATTCATGTCCAGTCCACTTGAGATCCTTTGCTACCCTTAGTGTCAGCAATAGAAATTCTATTGGCAGTATGGCATCAAGACCATAAACAAGGCTAAAGGGTGTAGCATTTAAAGCTATTTTGAATGAAACTCAATAGTCCCATAGAGCAGCATGGATATTTATTTCCCAGTATGTCCTTCCTGAACTAACCACCTTAGTCAATACCGAGCTAAGAATCTTATTCGTATGCTCCACTTGTCTGTTTGCTTGTGGGTGATAGGGAGCTAACTTGTTATGGATGACCATAAATTCATTTAGCAGATACTCGATTACCTCATCGACCTCATCGAGGAAATGAGTTCCTCTATCACTGACAATTTCTATTGGCAGTCCATATCTTGTGAACACATACTCATAGAAGAATGCGGCAGTGGTTCTTGCATCATTCTTTTGAGTTGCTTTAGCTTCAGTCCACTTAGTCAAATAATCCGTAGCTACAATAATATATTGAGCTTGGGTTTTGTAAGCAGGTGGCTGTATTGGTCCAACAAAGTCTATACTCCATTTTGTGAAAGCTCTAGCTCCCATCATTGGTCTTAATGGCATGCTATCTACTCATGTTGGAATTTTTGCTCGTTGACAAGCATCAAATATTTGAACATATTCTTTGGCATCTGCAAAAAGTGTTGGCCACCATATGCCTGCCATCAAGATTGCTCTTGTGGTGGTCTCACTAGAAAAGTGACCTCCAGCTAATCCAGCATGTGCTTGTTCTATAATCGAAATATATTTGTCTTCATTTGCACAAAGATGTAGATGTTGATCCTTAACTCTCCGGTACAATTGGTTTCTAATAAGAGCATAGTCTCTTGCTTCAGTTTCAATTGCTCTTTGACGATGTTAACTCATATCCTCAGGAAATGTTTGGCTCGATAAGTAAGTAACTAGATAGTTACTCCACTTAGGAACAAGTGACATTTGAAACAATGTTACGTGAGGTATGGTTGTTTGTTTTTTACATCGAGGACAATCCTTTACAAAAGAACGAATAGCATAGTCTCTTGCTTCAGTTTCAATTGTTCTTTGACGGTGTTAACTCATATCCTCAGGAAATGTTTGGCTCGATAAGTAAGTAACTAGATAGTTACTCCACTTAGGAACAAGTGACATTTGAAACAATGTTACATGAGGTATGGTTGTTTGTTTTTTAGATCGAGGACAATCCTTTACAAAAGAACGAACATCACTCCTCATAGTTGGCCAAAATACTCCAAGTCTCAAGATCCTTTGCATAGTTTGGTCTTCCGCAAAGTGAAGTCCTACTATGGTAATATGTGCTTGACTTAGGTATTGGGTTTCCTCTTCAAGATTAATGCATAAGAGCAATATTCCATCTCGTTTTCTTTTGTATAGCTTGCTAGCTAGTAATTGATACATAGCCGATTGCTCAATTATCCGATTGTAATAGGAAGAGGTATTTGCGAATCAACTTGAGCTATGGTCATCAATGATACCATATTTTTCGACTATTGAGGTATCATTTCCATGGAGAACAGATATGCATATGGTAGATCATCTACTCCTTTAGGAGGTTCTCCTGAAATAATCCTAGACAAATGATATGCTCTTTGATGAGTAGTGCCGTTTTTTATAACTACAATGAAATCAAATTCCAGAAGAATAATTAACCATCTCACTATTCTTATTGTACTGCATGGCTTGTTGACCAGGTACAATAAGTCTTGGTGGTCCACAAAGAACACAAATTTGTTTGCTAATAGGTAATGTCTATACTTTTTTACCGCATAGATCATTCCTAATCTTTCCCTTTCAGTGGTGGTATAAATCTTTTCTGCCATGTTCAACTGTCGGCTAGCATAGGAAATAGGAAAATCAAATTTTTTAGTTTCCTGGTTAAGCTTAGTATACACCCTATGGCAAAATTGGAAGCATCTACATGTATGTGGAATATCTTATTCCAATCTGGTGCTTTCAATATTGGAGCTAAGGTGAGAGCTTGCTTAAGCTTCATGAAGGATTCTTCACACTCATCAGTCCATTCAAAGTGTGTAATCAAGCTATACATAGGTTTGCAATTATAGCGTACATGTAAATGAACCGTCTAAAATATCCACAATGTCCCATGAAGGCTTGAACCCCCTTGACTGTTGTTGGTCTAGCAAATCAACAATAACATGAATTTTATCCATGTCAGTAGCTATGCCATTTTTAGACACTATATGTCCAAGAATTTTTCCTTGTTTACCCATGAATGTGCACTTTTCAAGATTTAAGAAAATCCTATAAAGTCTACATTTTTCGAATACCTTTTTGAGGTGTTCAAAATGATCATCTCGGGTTGATGAATGTACGCATAGATCATCCATATATACTTCCAAGAATTTCCTTAGATATTCTTTAAAAGCATGACTCATCAATCTTTGAAATGTGGCAAGAGCATTAGTTAACCCAAAGGGCATAACCCGATAGGCAAAAATACCCCATTCCGTTGCAAAAGCAGTTTTATGCTGATCTTTTGGGTCAACCAAAAGTTAATTGTATCCCGAAAAGCCATCTAAGAATCTCTAAGCCTCTTTTTCTGCAACTCGTTCTAACACATGCTCAATGATTGGAAGAGGAAATTTGTCTCTAATGGTAGCTGCATTCACTTTCTTGAGGTTGACACACACTCGTAATTTTCCATTCTTCTTGGGTACTACCACAGTTGGAGACACCCAATCTGTGTGTCAATTTCATAAATGAATTCGGCTTCCTTTAGTTTCTCAATCTCTTCTTTGATGTTCTTGGAAAATGTTTCATTGTATGTGTATGGCCTTTGTCTACTTGGTTTTGCATTATCTCTCATGGGTATAGTATGTTGACAGATTTCTAGATCAACACCCTTGAGATCCTTCTAAGACCAAGTGAAGATATCTTGGTATTCTTTTAGTAAGCTTAGTAAAAGCTCTTCTTCTTCTTCAGTTAGGTCATTTGCAATGTAGGCAGGCCTAGGCTCTTCTCCTGGTTCAACCAAATCTATCTTTTTTGCGTTTTTCAAACCCTTCATAGGACTCTCCTTGTTTACATAGTTCTCTAACAAGTTGTTCTACTATGATTTTTTTGTTTTGGAGAGTATATTTTTTGTAATGGGATGGAACACTCATTACATCTTTTCCATCCTCTTCTGTGGTTTCCATTTCAATTGTATATATTTCCTTTAGAGCTTTTTTCAACTCTTGATATTTCTTTTTCCGCTCAACTCGTGTCATGATTGGCTCCTTGTCCTGTTTGTCTGGCTTTCCTTGAGTATCCTTCCTTGTTTTTCTCAATGTTTTTGACATTTCTGGATTTTTGTTTGAAGGATATCTGCTAGTGATTTTGTCCTTGACACAATCATGTGCATCTATCTGTATCAAGAACTGTGTTCTACTGGAGACTGATGGCATACGTCTGTTTTCGCGTTTGTGGTGTCTTTTCTAGTTAGGTAAGTTAAAAAACTTTTCCTCCCCTCCTTTCAGGAGTAGCTTAGCTCTCACATATTCTTTTTATATCCCCGAATCCTCTGAGGTAGCTGAGTGTTCTTCTAACTTATCTGTTGCATCGTAGTAGAGGTCTGAAAAGACTTGTTGAGCTTTCATCAAGTCCTTGGGTTCTTCAATTTCATCTTCAATGTGGAGGGTTGAAATCATTTGGATGGGAATTATGTCGTAGGCATCCTCATTACAAAATTGAGTAGGCATAGACGTATTCACACATACATCCATTGTCGCTAAGATTTGAGTCCACTCAAATGGCTCAAACAAATGCTCTGAAAAGTGTTCAGGTACATAGGCTTCGTCTGTGAAATCCCTATCTAAAATTCATTCTTCTCTTTTTAAACTTCTGTTTTCTTAAGCTCCGCACATCCAAATAGGAGTGTCTTTGTTTAAGAAAGAGGGAAGCTTAGTTTCAACCAAAGAGATTGAATCAAACTCTTGTATGGCCATTTTCATGACATCTCTGTAAGTGTGATCTTTTAAATTAACCCTTTTTATAGATCCCACTTGCTTCAAGTACAGATAGTTGTTTCCCCAATCTTGGATAAGCTGTACCTGTTGCATGAAAGGTCTTCCCAATATGATTTCGTAATTGAGTTTCTTTTCAAAGTCTACTATGGCAAAAGTGTGTTGATATTCAATCCCACAGGAATTAAGTATCACTTGTTCTAGCAGTGCTAAGGGTCTTTCAATGTGTCCATCAGCCAATTGCAATTTCATTCGAGTCTGTCTAATGGCTGGTTGTCCCCAGGATTCCCATACTGCTTTTGTGGCTATGGCTATGCCTGCTCCACTATCCAGTATTGCCATGGTTTCAATATCATTGTATTTCACCAAAAGGGTGGTGTTTCCTTCTTCCCCTTTGTAATATTCTCCAACTTTGTTCATTGGAACAAATCGAATCTCTTTGTTATCCATTTCGTGTTTCAATTTTCCCAATTTTTTTGAGATTAGCCCCATTATTCCCACCTTCTCTAGGGTTTTTTGTAGGTCCTTCCATAAATATGGTCTGATTTTTAACAGTTCTCTGAAAGTAAGAGTGCATTGGCTGGGTGTAGACATGATTGAATGAATATTTTCTACTTCCAGGGTCTGTTCCGCTCTTTTTACTTTAGTGGTCTTACACACTATGGATTCATCTTCGTTATCTCCCAAGTAAGAGGGTAATGTTTTCAAGGTCAATGGTTTAGACATTCCTGAAGCTTTAGATCCACGATCCCCGTACAGGGATTGTACATCCATGTCCATATCAAGAGGTAGGTTGTCCAACCAAACTTCCTCTATAGGAGTTGACTTTAGAGTTAGGCTCCCATCATTGATCTTTGGAACTTTCCCATAAGTGTCCTAGCCAGTCTTCCTCTATGAATGGAATTTCTTTAAGGCATCTTCACTGTCCGGCACTATAAATTCTGGCTCTTTTGGTTTCAAGTGGGATTCTACCACCACTTCGGATCTTTCTTTAGTGTCTCTTACCCCAAGCTCTGCAGGTTTTTCCATACTTTCGAGCTTGGGTTTTTGTTTTTCCAGCATTTCTTGCGTGATTCTTACCAAATTTTGATAAGCTTCAAGCTTATTTGCTTCCAGGTCTGGAGAAGGATAGTTTTTCCCTTTGTTTTCCATGTTTTGGCCTGCTTTAAGTCCTACTTGGTAGGCTTCCAAGGCTGCATTAATAGGCTCAAAAATTTTATCAACCAAAATTGTTCGTCCAAATTTTACAGTTGTTTCTTTGAGTTCACTTCCAAGTTCTTCCATCTTTTCCTAGAATAGCTGTTTGGCTTTCTCCTCAATTTCAGCTCGTTGTTTCTGTTTTCTCATCTCATACCTTTTGATTTTGCTTCTTTTGATCTTTTGAGAGGCAACTTTTGTGTTATCCGAATCATCAAAGGAGTTATGTTTCTTTTTCTTAGCTTGGGCTCTAATGATTACCTTGATTGGAACAATCGGTTCACTCTCAGATGAGCTGCTAGGTATCACTTGGACTACATTTACTAATTTTTTCCCCTTGTTTAAAGTATTTTTAGGACAATCTTCTGGGAAGTGCCCTCCCTTTTTGCAACATTGTATGCAATAAGCTTCAATCGGCTTGAGGTTTTTGTCAGACTTTGGGCATTCATTTTTCCAATGATCATCTGCACCATAGTTATGACAGTTTCTCGTTCTTGGCTTAATCATGGGTCTTACAATAGGAGATCTAACACCTTGATTAGCCATATAATACATTGGTGCAAGCTCTGGTGGAGCATAAGTCACAGGTTCTTCCATTGGTGGTGGATGTGAATTATACCAATCTCCTTGTATCATTATTAGTAGATGGACTAGGCTCAGCATAGGGTATAATAGGCACTAGTGCTTGTTCATCTATGACTCCCTCTGAATGCATGTACTTTACAGGCACTGCATTATGTCCTAGATACAGAGGTTGTTGACCCAATATGGGTTGAGGTCTTTTCATACCCATTGGTGGTCTTTGAGATGGTGCAATGTTAAGTTGATATCTGTACATGGGTTGTCCTTGTGGCCTCATGGGCATGTACTGAACATTCCCATCATACTTTGGTCAGAAATAGCACTCATTGGTCTCATGGTTGGTCCATTTACCCTTGATTGCATACCATTTTTGTGGTATAATTGGTTGTCCTTGTTGAGGTATCCCTTGTCTTGGTCCACTTATAGGTGCTTTTTGGATGTTATTCATCATGTCATTCATCCTTTTGAGCATGTCTTCTATGGCGGAAAGTGGTGCTGTAGCAGCTATTCCCACTTGTGCTGGTTTAGTGGATGCTGTTTTCTCACTTTGGTTATCCTTAGGGACATCTTCTTCATTTAAATATCACAATTGTCTCCTAAGTCAATAGCATCTGACACACACTCTTCTAGGGTTGTATGCTTCTTGCTATAGAGTATAGCATGAAGTTCTTTGTCTAGCAGTCCCTCTAGAAACAATGATACTAGTTGTTCTTCTGCAGGTATCTCTAGCCCTGGGCATCTGGCAATGTATTGTTTCATTTGAGTTGCACAATCCCTAACAGACTCACCTTGTTTCTGTTTAAAGCTGTAGATTTGAGCTACAATATTGTGTTTGATTCCCGTTTTGGAACAAGCAGCTACAAATCCTTGAGCTAATGTGTTCAAGTCCATGATTGACCTTGGTGGAATGTTTTGGAACCATGTCAATGCTTTTCCGTCTAATGTCATTCCAAACCCTCGAATTGAGTACGGAAATTGAATATCCATTTTGCTCTTAGCACTTGCTTAAAGCTTGCTAAGTGGTCGTATGGATCCCCTGATCCACTGAATTTCTGACCCATGTTTGAAAATCAACTGGTTTGACACGTCTATTTGGTTCAACTCCCCGTCTTCTGGCAGTTGGTCCTGTTCCAAGTCCTTCAAACCAGTCTGTTGGAAATGGCGACTCATGTAGCCCTGGACTGGCCTTAGTGTCACCCGGTTTTCTGTGTGATGAGATAGTTTTTGGTTTCTTAACATTACTCTCAGAAGTTCTCTCACGATGTTCATTTCTTGGAGCATATGGTCCTTGACCCAAGATCCAATCTCTTATGGAATATCCTTGATATTTGTTTTGTTCTACCTCGTCAGGAGTCATCATAAAAAAATTGTTATTATAACAATCCCTAAACAGGTAGGTTGGTAGATCTGCTGGACCCTTTTCTTTGATCTTGAAGATATATATGATCTTCATGACCGTCAGTTGTTTTGATTTGGCATGCAAAGTCCACAGGAGATCTTTTATGTTTTCTATCCTCCCAACAATAGACTCCGATCCTAGGATTATCAATACTAAGCCGTTTCAAAGGCTTCAAATCAACTTCATCGTATCCCTCGAATTCTAATGTTGGTGGTCCTTCTTTTGTGGCCATATCTGGAATTATGGTATTTACTTCTAACCCCCATTTGTCTATCACGTCAGGGTCTTCGACTTGTAAATACTGAGTTCCGTTTCGATCCATGTATACTTTTCCTTGTTTGTTTGCCCTAATCTCCTCTTTGAACTCAATATCATGGTCATCAATGCAAATAGCATACTCTTTGTTAGGATCCAGGTAAACCTGAGCTCCATGGCAATTAGTCTTATTAAAAGAGAGTATATGCTTATAGTGCATTGTCGTTCCGGTTTCCGAATGAGTAGAATAGGAAGACTTACCTTTGGATTGACTTGTTTTCAATTTCTTCCACTCGACTAGATTGCACTTTCTGTCAAGCTATCGATTCCTGGTCTACAACCTGATTCCTGTAAAAATTTGATCAAGTTAGCTATTCTTATATAAAGACAATATGGTTTTTGCTAGCTGTTGTGATTGGTCTATGTGTGTCACTGCAAATCGAGCTAATTGAGTCAACCGTTGCAATTTTCAAACTCGACCTTGATAAAAATCAAAGGACTAATCTGCAACTTAAGAACTGAGAGAACATGTACCAATTTGGATCCGATTGAACCCAAAATTTCCCGGTGACCTTGTATTATGTTGGTCTAACACTGTGCAAGCTCAAAAGTCAAAATGGGTGGCTCTGTGTAGCAGTAGTATTATTTACTTTTGTCAGTTTTTTACACTTTTTAGCTTGATTTGCCAAGTGTACAACATGTTTAGGTCCTTGGACAAGTTTCAACAAGTTTGGACAAAATTTGTTCAAGTTTATCAACTGTTCCATGTCCGTAGACTCTGCTTTCAAGAATCTGGCTTAAGTCTCACTTTTGTGATCCAAATTTCACCAAAATTAATTTGTGTGGTCTACTTGATATGCTCGACCTTGTGGTATGCTAAAATATGCAAGATTACCAAATTTTGAAGCAGATGTAAATAATCACGATTATTTACTATGGCTGTTTTTTTGCAAGTTTTTGTCCCAATCTTGACACAGATCTGTTAAGCACTTCAACTTAAAGTCTCTAGCCAAGTTTCATGAAGTTTGGACTAATTTTGGTCAATGGTCATCAGTTTTCTATCCGCAGACTAACGTTGCAATTTTGTTCACAAATTTCAATGCAAAGATCCAAATCTCACAAAATTTGGTTTGTGGGATTATTACAACATGGTAAAACCAGTGATATGCTAACTTGGTCCAAAAAGTTGAAAAATGGGGTAGATGCAAATAATCACGATTATTTGCTTGTGGTACATTTTTTCATCTTTTTGGTCAACCGAGCATGGACACATGTCTATCACATCAATACAAGCCTATGAATCAATTTTCATCAAGTTTGGACTATTTTTTTTCAGTTTACACTCAAGTTTCAGAAACTCAGTACAAACTTTAGTTTTTTCCCAATTTTCTCCCAGTTTGGTGATCCAAATCCACTGTGCCTTTACAAAAGTTGTTTGTACACATGCAATGAGTCACCAATATCAACCTTGGTCAATTTTGAGCTGAAAGTAAATAATCGCGATTATTTACTTTATGCCCAAAATGAACAACTTTTTGCACTTTTTTCATGGACAATCTTTTCATGAGTTGTTTTAAGCCTATGAATCAAGTCAAAACTTAATTTGGCGTAAATTGTCAAGAAAAAGCAAATAATCTAAGTTTTGACCAACTCTTGAAATTTTTACCTCAAAGTGTCCTTGAACTTATCCACTGGTGTATATAACTTTTAAGCATACTCTCTAGTCGGATTGAGTGGTTTGGAGTCTTTTCGTGCTATTTCTAGCCGTAGACCAGAAATCCTGCAACTTCAAATACAGCTCACAATGATTCTTTTGGAGAGAGCAATGTTTTGAAATCCACTTCGGATCCTACTTACCCTACTCCTAGGTTCTCATGCAATGGGGTTGTGGAAAGTGTCCACAAACACTCATTTTCTTGTTTTTTATGGTTTCGTCAGCATTGATCTTAAGACTTGTCTCATCTATCAACCATTCTCAAAATCTTAATCTAATCCTACAATCCTAAAGGCAATCGACAAGTACGATTACTTCCTAGCTACCTCTACACAACAAAATACGACAATCTTAAGCTATGCGGTTTCTAAATGAAAGTTTTTAACTCTAGGAGATCCTAGAGGAAGTTAAAGGATAACTTCACAAGACGCTCGTGTTTTTTCCTAGTTTAGGTCTCTTCGGTCCCTGGCAGTGGCACCAACTGTGGGTCGTGTGTCTAGCCTCACTATCCTATCTTATTGCAGTTTTAGCAAGAACCACGATTAAATTGTCAATCCATGGGAAAAAGCTGACTCGACCAATGCTTAGAGGCTACAAGATGTTGTCAATCTCTCAGAAAACAAAAAACAACTCAAATTCAACTCAAGCTACACTTAAGTGACTGAAATCACAAAAGCCAATCGCTCATTGGCAAACAAATCACATCCGTTACAGCATCAAATGACATCCAAACGTAATGAAATTTCTAGGACAAGTTTATAAGATCTAAGCACACATGCTTATGGTCTCAAACCCCACTTTAGGTCAAGTTCCAAAATCGTGATTATTAACAACAATGGATTTTTGACCTAGTCGTTTTCGACCCATAATGCACCTAAATGCTTAGCAATAATGCCCTAATACCCCGCCTATGCTTAGTTTTTTATTTTGAAATGTAAATTCCTACTTATGATGAAATTAGGCCGCGGGTCAACGACGCCAAAAGCTACAAATTACTGTGATGTGTTTACGTCAATGCATAGAGCTCTTACTGCGGTTGCAATGCAACAAACGCAACTGCAATGTGACAACCGGGGAGGGAGTAGGAAGCACGAGAAGTAGAGAAGTGAGCGCCGTTAGTTCACGCTGTGTATTTCATTATCCAAAACTTACAAAATAACTTACAAAAATTGGCTTTTATACCTTAGCGAAGGTTTTTGGTGGTCAAAACTAATAATTTGGGACCTCTAACTAAAGATAGGTAATGACAGGTTGATACAATCTGGAAGCTTGTAGCCACGGCTCATCAATTACAAGGTTTATCCAAAAAATAGGAGTTACAATATTCTCGATTTATCAAAAATAATAAGAGTTTTACAATGAGAGATCCAAAAAGTGGTATTTGTGGTATACGTGTTAGCTTGCTGCTAACACACACTCTCTCTTCATGGTATTGGAAAAAGGGTAAGCTATCCATGTCAAAGACATACACACACACACACACACACAGAACTTGGAGGGAGGGAAAGAGAGAGAGAGAGAGAGAGAGAGAGAGAGAGAGAGAGAGAGAGAAAAGAGGGGAAGGGGAAGAAATTGTGTGTGTGTGTGTTTGGGGGGGGGGGGGGGGGGGGGCAGAGTGCCTTCTTGTTTTCTTTTTAAAAAGAGGAAAAGAGTGGGGGGGAAGGGGGGGTTTTGGAAAAAAAAGAAAGACAAAAAAACCCCAAGCACAAGCACTAGCAATATTGGTTTCGCTAGTGCTAGTGCTTGTGCTTGGGTTTTTTTTTCTAAAGCCCCTCCTTCCCCCCCACTCTTTCCCTCTTTTTAAAAAAGAAAACAAGAAGGCACTCCACCCCCTCTCACAATTTCTACCCCCCCCTTCGTCCCCTGTCCCCTCCCTCCCTCGCTCTTGCTCTCTCTCTCTCTCTCTCTCTCTCTCTCTCTCTCAACCCTAGTCTCTACTGGTACTCCTCTGAATATGCAAGCCTCATTTTCTAACTCATGTGATGATGTGAGCATCTGTCCAATACCACATCGTAATCCATGGGATAGATGAGTGTTCATGTAGGCGGGTTATGTGACAAAATCATCCTCTGTAAGCTCAAGGAGACACACTCTGTAGAAAGCCATCTTCGTGCCAAGTACACATATAGGCTGTATCCATGTTCTCCTAGTGACTAACTGAATCAAGTCCTGTTTGATGAGCTAAGTGATCTCGGTCTGTGTGAGAGACGAGGAGGGTGTGTCCAACGAATACTTGAAAGGGGGTAATCTATCCATGTCAAAGGGGGAGAGAGAGAGAGAGAGAGAGAGGAGGAGGAGGAGGCAAAGAGAGAGAGAGAGAGAGAGAGAGAGAGAGAGAGAGAGAGAGAGAGAGAGAGAGAGAGAGAGAGAGAGAGGGGGGGGGGGGGGGGGGGGGACATGGGTATAGAGTGATAGGAAAAGAGAGAAGAAGAAGGGAGTGGAGGACCTTGAGAAGGGATGGCAGTTGCTAGAGGACAAGATGGAGGAAGGGAGGGCAGTTAGAGGAGTAGAGGGAGAGAGGAGATGGAGGAGAGGGAGGAGGAGGCTGAGGAGGAGGAGCAAGGGAAGAGGAGGAAGCACATGGGCAACGAGAGGAGGAAGGGGAGGTAGGGACGGCGGTCCTCCAAAAAAACAAAGCTCGCTCTGTTGAGCTTGCTCGAAGACCTAACTCCTCTAAAGAGAAGAAGAAGGAAGCAATGAAATCCAAAGCAAAGGGTTCGGCCTACAAACTCCAATCCAATATAGAGGCATCAACGGATCTCAAAAAGGTTTTGGAAGACAGGATTTGAGCAAAAGGTGGAATTTATCTTGGGTGAGGTCCTTGACATAGCAAAGCGGGAGTTCCACGAAGAAGTAATTGATATTATAAAGAGAAAAGAAACAATCTCTTACTAAATCTATCCATGTACAGGGTGAAGGATAGACTTTAAATGCACAGGGTGTACATGTCTATGGCGAGCAAGGTGAAGAAACTGTTGTTGAATGCTGCATGTCTAGGGGAGGAGTAAAACATGTTTGCTTCTTGGATGATGAAGATGAAGTCACAAGAGTTACTACTTGAAGAGTCACTCGGCAAGAGAAACTAGTGAGATCCTAGTAAAAGTGGGAGACTTAGAAGAGCCATACATTGTGTTGATAGATCATGGGTCATAAATTAACCTCATGTCAAAGAGTCTTTATAAAAAAAGGAAAATGGCCAATTGATATAAATCATGGATGGATGATTCGTGCAGCAAACAACTCATTAGGTGAGTTGTACGGAGCTTGTACAAATGTAAAGGTGACTATAGGGGATGTGAAGGATGAAAAAAATTTCTTTGTACAGGAGATATCTACATACCCTCTTATCCTTGGGCAGCCATACATCACTGCTACTTGCATGGAAACCAAGGTGATGGACGATTGGTCAGCTTATGCTAGGATAAGGAGCAGGGATGGGAAGCATGCACTACAGTTCCTTACTGTTTGTGTGGAACATGAAAGGAACTGTGAAAGTCTTAGAGAGCAATCCTTGCCAAGTAAAAACAAAGAATTCAAGGGCTACATGGATATGAGGGGTTTTGGCCATGTATCATTGTGGCGCAGGATTGGAGTGGTACAAGAAGAATAAAGTTCTCGCATGATGTATATGCAAAGGAAACATTTTCTATAGGTTTTGTAGAATTAACAAACTGCTTTTACAAAGTGTGAGGACTTAAAGCGGGATGAATGACAATATATAAATAATGTACAGAAGGGTTTGATGACCAATGGTTTGATAGAAGTTGATGAATGCATTGCAGGTGTGTTTGATGAGTGCCCGGGGCGGTCACTTTTTAGAATGTGTATGCTATCACGTGAGTTAACCGGAGAGGGGGGTGGGGGTTTTTTAAATAGGCACGTAGTGTACATATAGTATGTATATTGAGGTATTATTAATAACCTCTTGAACGCTGGTGATATAGGAAGCTCTTGATAAGTGACTGCCTTGGGGATGAGTGCTCGTTTGTGAATACTATGCAAGACTTGGAGTCTTTAGTGGATTGGAATTTGCGTATGGGAAGTGAGGTTGTGAAATTTTGCTCAAAAGAAATGTACAATGTCATTGAGAATTTAAAAAATGCAAGGTGTTGATGTATGAGTGGAGACCAAGTACAAGTCTGTGCAAAGAAAGTGAAACTAGAGTGCCATTACCTCTACCAAAAGAGTGTACGGATAAGATGGATCAAGCTGCTTTTTGCAACCTAGTCTTCATGAGACGAGCAAGATTGGACATAAGTTTACATAGGATACTTTGAAAGAGTTAAAGATTGGTTGCAAGGACAGTTTGACAGAGGTTGAAAAGAAATGCTTTCCAAACATAGAAAGGCTTTTGCATTCGAGCCGCATGAGACATGGCGTGTTGATCCATCCATTGTTTCTCCTATGAAGATCTTCACTATCCCTCATGTACCTTGGAACTTGAGGCCTATTCCGGTTCCAAAGCCCCATTTGTCAAAACTCATTGAGTTGCTTAATGAAAAGATCAAGATGGGTATTTTGGAGCCTTCTTGTGCTCTATAGTCAAATATTAGGTGGTTCACAGTTTCGAAGGAAAATGGTTCTTTATGTTTCATTCAGGATATGCAACCTTTAAATAAGGTGACAATAAAAATTGTGGGTACAAGGCCATTTGTAGATGAGTTTGTAGAGGCATTTACAGAGGGCGATATATTCAATGGGGGATTTGTACTCAGGGTATGATCAGTTCCAACTAGCTACGGAAAGAAGGGTCTTTACTACTATGAGAACCCCTTTGGGTTTGGTATGGATGTGAACCTTACCTCAAGGAGCAACTAATTCAATTGCACATATGATGAATGGTATGAACAAAGTCCTATGTGAATTCATACCACAAACTACAATGCTCTTTCTTGATGATGTGCCAATTAAAGGATGTGATGTGAGTGATATAGATGTGGCTCTGGACTTGAGGGGGTGCCGCAAGTATGTGGTAAATCATATCAATGATTGTGATGAAATCTTGTCAAGTTTGGAAGAAGTAAACCTTACCTTGTTTGGGCAAAAGTCAGTGTTTGGTGTGGACAAAGTTCTTATTGTGGGACATATGTGCAGGCCATATGGTAGAAGGCCTTGTCCAGCAAAGATTGATGTGATTCAAAGAATGAAAGAGACATGTATTAATGTAATTGAGGTTTGAAGGTTCTTGGGTGCATGCATGCTCTATGTTATCTGGACTCCACATTATGCGCATGTGGCAGAACCTTTGTATCAACTTTTGAGAAAGAACCAAAAGTTTCAATGGGAAGAAATGCATACCTATGCCATTAGAAAATTAAATAAGTTGTTGCTTATGTCTCCAACTTTGAGGAAAGTAAACTAGTAATGTGGAAGATATATAATTGTGATAGTGGATACTAGCCCCACAAGAATTGAATGGGAAATTGGGCAAGATGATAATAGTGGCAAGTGATATGTGGTGAGATTTGGAGCAAAAGTCCTAAGTGCTCGTCAACGCAACTATCCATAGGTAAAAAAGAGTTATGGGAAGTAGTCACAGCTTTGAAAATGTGACAAAGAGTATTTGATAGGAGCAAATGTGATAGTGGAGACCGATTGTCTACCCCTTCTTGGAATGATCACAAGCTGCTCAACTCCCGACATCGCTATGTTGAGATGGATTGCCTACAAAAAGTCCTTAAATCCAAAATTTAAGCATATTGCAAAGGGAAAGATAATCCAGTTGCAGATATGCTTTCAAGAGCAATGTATGAAAATGAAGGACACCTTTCTCTCCCTATATTGATTAGGGAGAAGAAAAGTAAGGCTGGTTTCCCACGGTCACTTGGCCTACATCCCAACAACCTCCCACTTGAAGGTCATGGTGGCCAATAGTGTCATCAATATAGTTAGTCTATACAAAGCTGATGAAGCATATCCTAGGCTTCATCCTACACCCATAAGTTCTATGCAATGTGTAAATCGCTCTGAGACTAGGCTCTTCGTGAGAGCATATGTGAGGTTGTCATCAATGTGAACCTTGACAAGCTCGATGCGCTTGCCAGCCAATTCATCTTGTATGATATGATATCTGACCTCAATGTGTTTTGACTTTGAGTGAAACACCGGATTCTTTGCCAAAACAATGGCACTTTGACTATCACAATGCAGTACTGGAACCTTGTGAATGCCCAAATCTCCCAGTAGACGAGCTAACTGTATTGCTTCCTTGCTTGCGTCAGACAGGGCAACATATTTTGCCTCAGTGGTAGATAAAGATGTGCAGTCTTGGAGACACGATCTCCAAGAGATAGCTGCTCCAAGAAAACATGAACACATAGCAAGATGTGGATCTTCTACGATCCACACAACCCACATAATCTGCATCCGTGTAACCTAGAATAGATGCATTGTAAGTTTCCAAAGCGTAAACACTTGCTAGTTGTACCCTTCAAGTATCTGAGGATTCTCCTCACTGCTTCCCAATGCTTCTTGCTAGGGTTCACTCCCACTGCATGTGCAATGTCTGGTCTTGTGGCTACCATAGTGTACATCAAACTGCCAACTACTGAAGAATATGGCACTTTCGCCATTTCCTCTTTCTCAGCAACAACTGTCTTGGGAGAATCTTCCTTGCTAAGTTTGGAGTATGCTTGCATTGGGTACTCAGTGACTTGCCCTCTGCATACTAAAACGTTGCAAGACTTTGTGGATGTACTTTTCTTGAGATAATTCAAGAATTCC
This sequence comes from Adiantum capillus-veneris, assembly GCF_014529385.1. NCBI lineage: Eukaryota > Viridiplantae > Streptophyta > Polypodiopsida > Polypodiales > Pteridaceae > Adiantum > Adiantum capillus-veneris. The sequence goes on along the minus strand of NC_140941.1, from coordinate 160,311,092 downwards.
ATGTTGCCTGTCTCTCTTGATTCACATACCAAGAACGTGATTGGCATTTCCCAAATCTTTCATGGAAAAATAAGTGCTTAGCATCTTTTTCAATTGATTGATCTCATCAATTGATTTGCTTGCGATAAGCATATCATCTACATACAAGATCAAGATGATTAAAGAACCATCATTCAACCTCTTTGTGTATAAGAAGTGATCCTCTTGACTTCTTATGTAACCCTGAGACTGCATGAATTCGTTGAATTTTTTATACCACTGCCTTGAACCTTGCTTGAGGCCATAGAGTGCCTTTTCAAGTCTACAAACCAATTCTACCCTCGTTGGCTTTTGGGTGTCACATACGAAACCCTTTGGTTGTTTCATCTAGACATCTTCATCTAGATCCCCGTGAAAAAAATTCACGTCCATTTGGATAAGTTCCATGTCCTGGATAGCAACCAAGCCAAGCACAGTGCGAAGTGTAGTCACTATGACTACTAGAGAGAAAATCTCATCGAATCCACACCTTTTTGCTGCTTGAAACCCTTGGCAACTAGACGAGCCTTATACCTAGGCTCGGGATCTTCTACTGTATACTTCTTCTTGTATACCCACTTGCAAGGTAAAGCATTTTTTCCTTTTGGTAATTCGACCAAATCCCATGTCTCATTAGCCACAATCAAACTGTATCTTGATTGCATAGCGTGCTCCCACTTGACGTTATCTTCCATTTGTATAGCTTCTTTGTAACCAGTTGGCTCTCCACTATTAGTGACCAAAATGTGGTGTATACCCAGCTCAAACCGCTCGGGCACACGTGATACTCTTACAGAGCATCTCAGTGCCATTGACTACTGGACTCTGCTATCTTCGGAGCAAAAGTAGTATCTTGCACTCGAGGATTAGGTGCAACACTACTGAATTGAGTTGGTTCGAAGGATACATCCTCAAAACGAACGCATCCATACTCAACTTCTTTAATGGGCTTCTTGTGCATTTTTTATTCATTAAAAATCACGTGTGAGCTACGAATGACTTTGTTCAATTTTGGGTGTGAGACGCCGAGCCCATCTCTCCATTTGCACCACGATAAATTTCTTTGGGCACATGTGCATATGGCTCACATCCAAATACACGTAAATTCTCATACCTTGTCATTTTCCCAGTCCATAATTCCTTTGGAATTTTGAAATTCAAAGGAGAACTACGTGACGTGTTGATGACGTGCACTGCTATCAGAATAGCTTCCCCCCAAAACTATGGAGTAAGCTTCACCATAGACATCATAGAGATAACTCGCTCTTGAATCGTATGACTCATTCTTTCAGCTGTCCCATTGTATGGAGCAGTAAGCTGCCAACAAATGCCTCTTCGATTGCAAAAATCCTTGAACTCCGTGGAGACGTATTCTCCACCATTGTTCGGGCAAAAAGCTTTGAGCTTTTTCTAATTGGTTCTCAACCATGGCAAGGAATTTCTGGAACGTAGAAAACACCTCTTCCTTATGCTTAAGGAGATGCACCCACACCTTTCTCGTAGAATCATCTATGAACTTGAGAAAGTAGTTTGCCCCCCCTAGAGTTTTATGTGGCATTGGACCACACAAATCATTGTGCACTAAGTCTAGGGGTTTGCCTAGTTTCTTGCTCAATGGCGAAGATGTCAACCTAGTTTGTTTTCCGTATAGACATAGCTCACACAATGGAAAGTCCGTGTAATCTAACACAGGTGAGTAGCCAAAACGTTAAAGTGTTTTCATTCCCTTTTGGCTAATATGTCCTAGCCGGCTATGCCACAACTCAGTAGACAACAGCTTGGCAACATAGATAGAGTGTTCATTGACACTCAAAACAAACATAGAGTACAGGGATCCATTTTTACGACCTTTCATCATGACAAGGTTGTTCTTGCGGATCAGCCAAGAATGATTACCAAAAACTATAGTGTAGCCAAGATCATCCAACTTAATAGAAAGCAAGCTCTTTGTAAGCTTGGGCACATGTCTGACATTCTGCACCACAAAAGTAGTGCCATTATACATCTAAAGTTTCACATCACCAATGCCAATAATTTCAAGCTCATAAGAGTCACCAAGCTTGACTATACCATGCATGGATGCATAAGAGGAAAAAGACTCTCGATGCGGCATGACATGAAAACTTGCACCAGAATCAAGAAATCCAACTCTGTGCATAACCCTCATCCTGTGCAACCAAAGCATTCGGAGTAAGATCGGAAGTGAAAATGAGAACATCTGAGGGATTTGCTATCACCTCTGCATGAATCTCTGTTGGCATAATGTTCATCATTGGAGTAGGAGCATCCTCTACTGCAGTGGTTGGTATGGGCATTGGGAGACTCAATTACATTGAGCTCTTCAAACTTTACTTTACTTTTGCCTGTGCCAGAATTATCTTTTTGCATGTTTTTATGATCTGTTACAAAACTACAACAATCCTTTTTGTAATGGCCCTTCTTATGGCAATAGTAACACTCGATATTTGTGGCAGTGCGTTTCTACTTGAGTTCCTGTGTCTGCTAAGACTAGGTCAGGATTTCACTCTCTACTTTTACTTTTGTATTTGTTCTTGTCACGACCTCTTGCCTTTGTTGAATTGCTAGCCATATATGCATCTCCATGACTAGCACCATCGAGAGATTTACATTGAATTTCTTCAATGAGCAACGCATTTGTGACGTCATTGAACACTAACTTTCCATTTGGAGCCGAATTGCTAATGGTTGTGCAAAAGATGTCCCATGAATTGGATAGAGAGATACCAAGAATATAGACTTGAGTTCGTCATTAAACTCCTTAAAAGCCCTGAGATGTCAACTGACTGAACAAGGAGTTGAACTCGTTTAAGTGACCACACATTGTGCTACCTTCTTTCATGTTGAGCTTCTTAAGCTTTTTCATGAGAAAAACTTTGTTGGATGCACTTTTGATCTCCCATGCTGAACATAAGCTATCCCAAAGTTCCTTGGTTATTCTCTTCCCTATGATAGTGAAGAACATTGACTCGGCTAGATGTAGACGTATTGTAGCCATGGCTCTCGCATCCAAAAGCTCCCTCTGAGCTTGCGTATAGTCATCATCCTCTGTGCGCTCTTTCAACGGTTTTGATAGGCCTTTGTTTTTCAAAACATCTTTCATGCGCTCTTTCCACATGGTGAAGTTGCTGCCATCAAACTTACGAATGAAATACTCCTCCTTTTCTGAAGAAGAAGCCATCATTGACAAGAGGGTTTGAGAGGTGCCAAACTATGGAGAGAAGTTGCAAAATTTGGGTAGAGTAACCCTTGTATCATAAGTAAAATCTCAACCGAAATAGGTTCAAAAGGTGTCAACAATGAAAGTCACGACTCGTGGGAAGGAAATCCGACAGAGTCTCCTTTGTATGAGGAGTCAAAACTCAACTCAAAATACGCATAAATATGCCAACTACACTAATTGGGCATCAAAAAACTGATACTTTACTGCCAATATGATCGTCAACTCGGCATCAAAAGCATATGAAACCGTCCAGATACATTTCCTATGGCAAGGGTACCAAAAGTGGGGAACTCCAATTACCTGTATCACCAAAGGTGTATCAACATTTGAGCACACCCCAACACAAAGAAAACCTCATACTATCAACCCTCCAAAGGCTAATGCAGACACAAATGGACTACCCACAGTCTCAGAAACAGCTACGACCGGGCAAAACTGCCAAAATAGCAAAAAATGGCTCCACACGTAGTACAGTGGGCAGCATTTGCAACTCAACGTACATGAATGAACCGCACTTAAACAGGTGTCAATAACTGTTGCATGCAGTGAAAGTGATCCTTATGGGGATATCTGCTCTCAAAAGATCTCAGTAGCACTAGGTGCGCTCACACAAAAGTGCATCTGTCAACACATCTGTCTGCAGAAATTTGTTGTCAAAATGACTGCCAAATTGCCTGTGAAAGCATTGTGTTTGGAAACGTGGAGAATCTCTGTGTGAACAGGCTGAAAAACCCCTTGTAACCTGTAAACTGCGTGTCGGTGTCTCTATGTGCCAATTGTTTCCGTCCAGCAAAAATACGCTAGTTGAATAGCCGCCAAAGGTGTCGCAGTCGAAAATCATGCCATACAGGGCAATCGATGCACTCGGTGCTGATGTCGGGTGTCACTCCTCTATGGTAGAGGCACCTCACCTGTGCGTATGGCAAGTGTAGCTGTCCATTGCCGTCTGCGTGAAAATGGTGTTGGGTTGGATGTCAAAAAATCTGCATGTAATGGTAGTAATGTGAGCTAACGTCGAAACATGAGAGTCGGTGTCAAAATGGCTCTAATCACCAATGTCAATGTTGTCTCCCAGTGCCGGACGAGAGTGGCTAGCCAAATAGCCATAGACGGTGCACGAAGCCATCGTCGACTCTCTCTCTCTCTCTCTCTCTCTCTCTCTCTCTCTCTCTCTCTCTCTCTCTCTCTCAATGCCTGGGAATGGAGATGCCTAAGAACGAGTCGATATCAAAGGTCAGAAGTGCACACACTGTGTGTGTGTCAAAATCGGAGAGTTCGGAGCCGACGTCAAAGAGACTGTATAGTCTTTGCTCTCTGCTCTCTCTCTCTCTCTCTCTCTCTCTCTCTGTGTGCCCGAGAGTGGTGTCGAAGTCGAAAACTGAGAGCAAATAGATTTGATGTCAGAAAGCCGAGAGTAAGTAGGCTCAATGCCAAGAAATTGAGTCAATGTTGATGTCACAGCCGAATATACCCAAATCCATGCAACTGTTGTTTTACTCTCTCTCTGAATCTCTCATGCGCTGGTATGTGTGAGCGGCGGTCGGAGGGTCCGAGTTGTTGGAAGTGTATGGTGGGAAGCAACTCTTGCACACAAGAGAGGTGAGAGTCAAAAAGTTTAAAAAAAATTAATAATTTTGCACTCTTGGAGTCTTGACACTGTGGAAAAAGGGCTTCCACTGTCGGATCTGATGACTTGCCAGGCTTGAGAGTGTGTGTGTGTGTGTGTGTGAGAGAGAGAAGAGGTTGCTCGGCTGCCTTCTGCACAGTGCTGCTGTTCCTGGCTCGTCTACCCAACTTCACCTATTCATGGCCCGAGATCACTTGCAAGCCTTCTCCTGCTCCATTTTACCCGGCTGCAGCTCTCTCAAGCTTTGTTTTCTTGAGTCACTGTGTGTGTGTGTGTGTGTGTGTGTGTGCGTGCGCGCGCCTACTGTTATCCAAAGCCCCCCAATTGTGCTCGATTGCCCGAGTTTCCTACTTCAATCCCCCCAAGCTCTGTCGACCCACCTGCTCACGACTCCTATTGCCCGGTACAGGCTGCCCAAAATCCCATGCTTGGATTTGCGCCAGTGTCCTACACAGAATGAGTGTGTGTGTGTGTGTGTGTTTTCAACACAACCACACAGCCAATTCCCTCCTTTTCTGAGATGCCTTCAACTTTCTTTTGAATGCCTTCAAAAGCTGCTCGTAATGCTAGAGCGTTACCAAATGTACTTGCTCCTGCTGCTTCAATTCAATCCCTTGCTGGAAAGGAACCCCTACCTTGGCTGCATACCCCAATGCCGCGACTACAGCCGAATCAGGTATCGCAATCACAACATCACAATCTACTGGAGCCTCCTCTACCAAGATCTCACCAAAGGTGTGCAAATGGGAAATCTTGAGCTTCACCCCAAAGTCTCTGATCTTCTGAGATGGCTCGATTCTTCAATCCCTTGCAAGCTCCTCTGCTCTCGGCTCTGTCCACTCTCTTTGGTCTGTTCGCTACTACTGCCCGATTGCAATGCCGATTCCATGGATGGGGGATTCAATTTTCCTGCACAGTCTTGCAAAGCTCCCCAAATCCCATTAGGGGTTGCTGCATGTGCGATAGGCCGAGGCTCGGGGTCGGATGCCCTGAGCTCTGCTACCAATTGATGGGTGCTGCCATGGAGTGTGCAAGAGACAAGGAAGGAGAAGGGGGAAGGGGATGAAGCACATAGACACTTTAGGTTAGTGGAGAGGAAAGTGAGAGAGTAAGTCAGCTCTGTCACTTTCTCTCCCTATATTTATTAGGGATAAGAAAAGTAAGGGTGTTTCCCACGGCCACCTAGCCTACATCCCAACAAGTAGTCGCATTATCAATCCCTTGATGTAGGATCCCGGTTTTATCCTCTTTCTCACCTTGCTCATTTGAGTTCTTTGTGAGACTTGTCGTTAGCTAAAACCTTAGCTCCCTTCATTGGCTCTTGTTCAACCACATCATTTAAGCTCTGTTCGATTCTCTCGTTTCTCTCTTTAGAAACAACAGGTGGTTGGGGTATTATCATAGCTTGAGCTGGCATGTCTATTGGAGGTTCCATATAATCGCTTGAGCAATCTTAATCAACCTTTTGCACATCTCCAGCCCAGAGTCAACTTTTCTATCTCCGCATTAGGATAAGTCATCCATTGATGCTCCATCATCTGTTGGTTGTCTAATCTCACTTCATAAACCTTTAGGATTGCTTCTAATGGCTCAAAATTTTTGTTGACTAGGACCAAACCTCCTAAACTAGCATCTTTTGGATCTACTCTGCTTGGCTTATGTTCGATTTTGGGTGTTTCTTCTAGTGTCACACTAGATGAAGACCTTGTTGGTTGTTGCTGTAAATTCTCTCAAACTTGTGACAACTCAACTGTAATAGCCTTTAGCTTCCTACGGTACTGGGCTCTAACTTTATCTCTTGCAGCTTTCTTTGCTAATTTCAAACTCACAAACTTGTTAGAGTCATCACTCCTCACTACTTTTCTTACCTGTCACTTTTTGCTTCGCTTGCACTCTTGTTACCACCTTCAATGGAACTTTCACATCTAAATCCTAACCACTTGAATAGGGCATTAACCCTACAATGTTCACCATCGCCTTTTCTTTCTTATCTAGGTTTTGAGGCCAATCTTGGTACAAATGTTTAATTCCACATTCATCACAATGTCCACAATCACTCTTTTTCACTTGACCAGTATTGGCTAGAGCATTAGGTTGGTTAGCTAAATGGTCTCCTTGACACTTGAAAGTAGTGATAGCATACACATTCTAAAAAGTGACCGCCTCGGGGGTCTAGATAGAAAATATTCAAAACTATGTTCAAAACTTTGACCGTTTTCTCCCAGGACTGTCAAAAAACTAGTTTCAGACACCCCTAAACAAAAATGAAATTTTGACGCCTTAAAAGAATTTTTTCAAACCCTTGAACTAAATGATTGTCCTTTATGTAAGCGTTACTGTAAGGTCTATAGAACCATGTCCAAGCTATGTTTTGATGATATTGATGCTAGAAGTTTTGCAATCGGACTCCATATGTGAAAGTTATGACCTTCTTTGTGAAAACTAGTTTTCACTTGCAACACAAAGTTGCTTGTAACTTGAGCTCTGCTTGGTATTTTTGGCCAAAACTTAGTCACTACAATGTACATGTCATGTATAACAAGGTCACCAAGTCTTGTCAAGTTCAAACCGCTATAGCAAATGGTCATGGAAAAAATGCAATTTTTTCTCAAAGGAATTTTTTTTGCACTATTTTAGTTTTGCTAAGTTCACTAGGTTTTTCACTCTCAATATACCCTGCTTGTCAAGTTTTGTCAAGCTTTGATCTTTTTTAGTCAAGGAAAACACTGAAAATCGTTGTTTTAGCATGTCATAATAGACTGTTTTTCTTGTATCTTGCACTCCCAATGTCCAAATGACACCAGATTTTGAATGTGCACTTAACACATAATGTACTACAAATAGAACAAATTTGAGCCCACTCTAACAACATTCAAAAGTACTTGGGAAAAAACGTGATTTTCTTCCTCAAGCTGCTTTCTTGACAAATTTTTCAAAGTTTTCGCTTTGGCTAGGTTCCTCATCTTATGAATAGCCTACTCACCAATTTTGGTCCAATTTGTAACCCTGTTTTGGCAGTTTCATAGTCCCTTTCTGATTGTTTTGAGCTTAACCTATGATCCGAGTGTCCAAATTTGATTTTGAAAAGAGCGACTCCTTAGGTCAACACAAATTTTTCAAAATGAATCTTTTTTTGTCTTATTAGGTTTCCCACACTCTGTTGATCTTACCTACCAATTTTGGTTCAGTTTGACCTCTTTTGAGTGTTTTACGTCAACTTTATCATTTTTTTTAACTTCTGAATTGGATATGGTCTAGCATGATGTGTAGATTTCCAATTTTAATTTTAATTTTTTGATGAGTGTGATCCTTGCATCAAGCTCCCTCTTTGACCCAAAGCTTGGTAACAATTTCTTCTTCCTGTAGGTAGCTATGAGAAAAACATAATTTTCTCCCTCTATTATTACTGCTGGCAACTTTTTCAATTTTGACTTGATAGGGGTGATCCTTGCATCAAAGCCTCCCATTAAACCAAATTTGGCAATAAATTCTTGTTCTATAGATAGCTAAGAGAAAAACATGATTTTATCCTTTGCTATTGCTTTTTGGTAACTTTTTTCATCTTTTTCTAGTTCCCGAGTGTTTTATCTTCTTTCAAGAGGTACTCACCAAATTTTATAGTGTTTGGTCAATTGATTTGATTTTTGTTTCCAATTTTAGCAATTTGTCAATCTAAAAGCTGGGATTTGACCTCATACTCGTACTATGAGTCCAAATTTAGTTTTGATTTAATGGCTTGCTTCTTTGGTAAAAAAGAACCTTTGTCCCAAGTGTTGACAAGTTTTGACTCCTATAGCTAGTAGCTTGGGGGAAATTGTGATTTTCTTCCACTACTACTGCTTCTGGTGATTTTTCTCAATTTTGACTTGGTACAGGTGGTACTTGCATCAAGGCCTACCATTGAAACAAGCCTTGGTCATTTTCTTTTTCTAGCAAGTAGTTGGGAGAAAAACACATTGTTTTCTTATCGGCAACATACAGAATTTGGATTTCACTTTTCCACAAGTTTTTGCTATTAGCTTAGGTCTAATGTGTCACAAGAAATCATAATTTTAACAAAAATTGAACTCCTTGGGTGAATTTTCCTCTTTTCTCACACTAAGAACTAGACCTCTCAATAACTTTTTGTTCACTCCCTTTTTACTGATTTCACATGAAGCACATGCTAACACAAATCTTAGCTAAAGTGTGGGTAAAACCTCATCCAAAGATGCATCTACTTACCCTACTACTTAAATATAAAAAAAGAACATTCAAAAACAACTTCTTACTACAAAAACTCTAAAATCTATGCTCTTCTTGAGTTTTTTAGCCTAGTGTGAACTTCATTGCACTACTAGCCCACAAAGCCAAACACCAAGCTCTAAATCTATTCTCAACACTTTGCTCTATCTTCTAACTACTGTTATGGTGAGAAACTCACCACTAGAAACACAAAGACCAAGAATTCCTCGGTCTCCACTCCTATCCTACTCTATCTAATTAGTCTATCTAAGATAACTCTGTCAATTTTTTTATGTATTCACACTAATCTAGGTGCTCATTCCTACAGAAGTATGTGGTGGAGTTGGAGAATGAGATCAAGTAGTTAAGGGTGTCCAATAATGATCGGCTATTGGAATTCCAGGTAACCTTGGATGAATTTAAGGCTTGGACTGATGTTGTTCAAGCCAATGTGCTGGTGAAGGTTAACGAGTTGTAGCAAGAGTTTGAAAAAGTGCAAGGGGAGAATACATTGCTACGTAATTGGGTACAAGCCTTCAGTGCCCTAGAGAAAGAAGTGCCAAAGGACATTGTAGAGATACAAGGGGTGGTTCTTACCACCCCTTGTATCAAAGTTGAAGAATCAAAGTTGCAGGAGAACTTGGAAGAGCTGTGGAGTTGTGTGAAGAAGACACTTAGTGATTGGATGTAGAAACCTGTTAAGGATGTGAAAAAACTATTTGTCAAGGTGGAGGATAAGGAGCCGATGCTAGAGCCAAAGGAATTGTGTGCACAGAACAATCTTTTGAAGGAGCAAGTTTGGAGTATGGAAGCAAAGTAGGCAATGTTGGTGGAGCAACTAGTGGTTTTAACCACTAAAGTAGTAGAAGAGAGTGTGGAAGTGGGCAGTCAAATTATATGTGTGGAGAAGAAGAAGGAGTCAATGGTGCAAAAAGGAGAGAGTAATTCAACCATAGGTGAGAGTCCTATAGCGGCAAATGCTCTAGTGAGACTAAGCGCTTACAACCCAAATCCGTAGGGGTGCAGTTTGCCGAACACAATGCTTTGATCTTGGATCAAGGGATTGTGGAATTCATATCAAGTTTTGTCAAAATTTCAAGCCACTGGGTAGTGCCTATGTAAAGGGCATACTTAGCCATTATTTATAAGGTCTAAAGTCTGTATTGATCTTAGATTCCGTGTGACTGTCTTGGGAGTCTCACGTGATCTCAAAAGTTACATCGTTCAATTTTTGTGATAAAACCCTTGTAATCTTGTTCCACATCAATGAATGAAGAAGGATGGCAATTGTTGTGTCTTATCTTTGTGTTTGCATATGCTCTGTTGTCTGAGTACTTTCTTCTTGTGTTTCATCATAATTTACACCACCACAATATTTGTTGCATAGTTTATAAGGCTCCCATATGAGGAAAAGCCAACAGTTTATCATGGTGGATTTGACCTTTCATGATGATGAGGTCTTTGTTTGTGATCATAGATAGTACATAGCAAATGTAGGTGCCCAACTTTGGGGTCTTGAGCCGACGGTCGATGGTCCGTGGTCTTTGGCTAGTGGCCATATTTCAATGACCGGTGGAAAGCATTCAATGGCCTAGTTCTACTTGGACTTGATTACACAAGGGTGGTTACACATGGATGCATGACTGAGTTCTAATTGGACTTGGCTATGCAAGGACAAGTACACATGGGCACATAGAGGTGTCAAAGTTGATGATGTAGAATAGTAGGGACCAAAGGGAGAGAGAGAGAGAGAGAGAGAGAGAGAGAGAGAGAGAGAGAGAGAGAGAGAGAGAGAGAGAGATCCTCCTAAACCAATCATCCTTGGAAATGAAATAACTGATACAATACAATGGGGATTGAGGGTTGATTATATAGCCATCTCAATAAATTGCCCTACCCAGACTTTACAAATAAGTGAAACAAATCCCTAAAAGCCAAAATAAATCATGGGATCACTTTGAGCAGTTCACTTGAGATGCCAAAACTCTAATACCCTCTCTAAAGCTCATAGTGGATATAAATAGTGAAGACCAAGTCGATGAAGAAGCTATTATGGACATGAAGAAGCTATTATGGACACCCCAATAGCTGCAGACTATTGGATACACCTCGGATTTTCTACCCTCAACTTTGTTCCTTAGAAGAATGTTATCTTGAGCATCAAGTGCCTTTTAGAAAATTGAATTGTAGACCACACTACGTCCAAGAATCCCCAGTCATGAACTGTGTACATCACTTCCAAAAATACTTCCAAGGTAAATGAACTATGAAACACATCTTGTCCATAATCTAACCAACAACAATGGATTGGTGCACTTATCCATAGTGTTTAAGATACGTTTGATTGGTTCCCTGCTAGATGCATGTGCCTTGAAATCTGATCGATGGGTTCAAGCACCTGTAACTTGAACTCCAATACAAGGGTCCAAATTAATTATATGGAGCACTGTAAAAGCACCTCTCTGCCACTCACAAGCCTCTCTCTAGCTAAAGCTAGTGGCAACAACTACCCTCTGACTAGGCATGGCCACTGTGGTCACCACCATGTGTGGTATGTCAATCTCCTCTATCAAATCTTTATCAATGTTATCTCTATCTAGATTGCCTTTGTCTTTGTCTCTTTGTGAGTTCCTGCTTTTGTATTTGACTTCAAACTCTCGAGCCAAACAAAGTGCCATGTCACATTTATAACAATTGTTATCGGATCTCATGGGAACCAAGGCAACTAACTGAGTAGTGGTACTACTGTCCTTGTCAAGCTTTCCTTTGCCTCTATCCTCTAGCAAACTTGTGCATTTGCGGTTGGCTTCACAATCTTGAGGCAAACAATTTACTGGTTTCCTTGAGAATTGTGCTAGTTTTAGGCCATTAACTGCATGGTGGTTAATATGATGTCCATAGCCATTTGTTGTATTTGGTCGATGTTGCTGGTGCTCGAGCAAGGAGGGGGAAGGGAGGGTGGGGGGAGCATATTGAAGTTACAAGATCTGGATACTTTGGGTTCCTACTTGTGCTTTGACTGATGGCCGCAATAGCTCCACCAAGCCGCTTTGCCCTAAGAGGATCCACTTTCTCACCTCTCCTTCCAAGCCGGTACAACATGCCACCTTCCCAAAGCCAATCCAAGGTTTTGTACCCTTGGTAAACCACTACCATGCCTCCCAAATCCTATCAAGGGGAAAAAAACTCCTCCAATGCCCTTCACAAACCTCGTACACACCTCCCAAAGCCGCTCCAAAATCCCTCATCTCCAAGTAACCATGCATCTCACTTTTGTTACTCCTATGGCAACAAACTACCCACGCCTTGCTAGCTCACAACGTTTTAAAATGGTGTGTCACAAGGTGGGGGTGATTGTGGGCATTGGAGCCAAAGAGGAGGAGGTGATGTGGTTGATGTTGCCAAAAGACTGCTAAAAGTAGCGTCCCAAAATGTTGGAGACTTGGGAACAGGGTTGTTGCCAAGAGCTACCAGGTGGAGTGTTTTAAAATGCCGACATGGAGACGGCTCTCTGACGCCGTCAAGAAGATTTTACTTGCATTCTAAAACACATGTCTAGTAGAGATCTATGGGGAGAATTGTCCACCACCAAGGGGTGCTGCCAAGTATCGTTTAGAAACGTTAACCCTACGACATTGGTAGCAAGCAAGGGGGGAATAGGCAGTGCTGACAAGGAGAAGTTCTCTAGTGTTTTACAATGCAACTAGAGAAGTGGGAAGATGATGCATGCCAACAAAGGAGGGGGCACCGCCAGTAAAGATTTTTCTCCAGCTTCGCAACTCATGGGTGCCTTTCCTTGCCCAAGGTCATGGAGTAGGAAGTTCTAATACCATGTCAAATTTGACAATGCGAAAGCCTAGAGAGTCAAAGACCAAGGGAATTAAGCATGAGGGAGAGAGAGAGAGTCTCCTAAACCAATCAACCTTGGCAATAAAATAACTGATACAATACAATGGGGGCTAAGGTTTGTCACCTCAATAAATTTCCCTACGTAGACTTTGACAAATAAGTGACATAACTCCCTAAAAGCCAAAATAAATAATGGGATCACTTTGGGAAGTTCACTTGAGATGCTAAAACTCTAACAAGAGGCTCCCTTAAATCGAGAAGGGAAAGGAGAAGGGGGGGGGGGGGGGGGGGGGGGGGGCGTGCATTCAAGGACTATTTATAAAACCCCTTAGCTGTGTATTTCTCACCCAAAAAAGGACCCTTTTCCTATTCCATCTGTAAAAAAAATTTGAAGATCATTTTTTCAACATGTATGTGAAAATGCGAGAAATTACACAATTAAATAATCCCTATTGATGATGTTACCATATACATGTGGTAGTGATGTGTGTGAACACACTAGGACCGCCGGGGCATTTTTTCCCTCTTTAGGAGGTTTTTTCCCCCGAGCATTATATATACGCCTATCACTCTAGGGCTGTTTATCTTTCCATTGCACACTAAGTAATACACTCTCTATTGTGTGCCTTGAGCTTCCTTCATCTTCTCCAAGCTGTGTGTGTCACTCTGCAACCCTAATTCCAACAATTGGTATCAGAGCAGGTTGCGTCCTCCCGGGCTTAGTCGCCAGCTGCTCCAGTACACGCCTGCTCACTTTCTCCGATTTGAGTGAGCTTTGACGAACGTTCACAGATCGACAAATATTTTGGGATAGCTCGTTGAGCTTGGTCTGCTCAGATTTTTGATTTGGGCTCATTTCGGCCTCTGTTTCCCCTACAAGCAATACTGCACAGGCTATTTTGTCATTTTGTGCAGAATTTTTGTCAGTGCCATTTTTTGCATAACAGGCCTTAAAGTCTTCTACGGTTTGTGCTATATAGCACGTGTTGTTCCCGCTCCGTTTCTCCTATTTTCGGCGGGCAGTTTTCACATCAGGTGCAACATTTACCATGGCTGATAACAACAACACAGATGTGTTCAAGATGTTTGCTGCTGAGGAAAGCTTGGATGGGGAAAACTACCCTATGTGGGCTTATATGATGCAACATGTTCTTGTGTCAAAGTGCGTTTGGAACATTGTGCAGGGCATTGATGTACGTCCTGGTTTTGAGGATGTAGGCGATGTTGAGGATGTTGCAAGTCTTGCAGCAAGGATTGCTGCTGTTAGAGTTGTTTTGCCTATGGCAGAACAAGCTCGTTGGGATGTAAAGGATGTGCACGCTCATGCATTGATTGCGTTGTCTGTGAAGCGCATCATTTTTTCCTCACATCCATTCAACAAAATCTGCAAAACAGGCTTGGGATATTCTAGCATGTCTTTATGCAAGCCGCAATGAGGCTAAAATTGCTTTTCTACGTAATGAGCTGGAGTCGAAGATTATGCATGAGGAAGATGATATGGACACTTTTCTTGCTAGTATCAAGGATATCAATGAGCAACTTATTTCTATAGGTGAAGTCATTTCAGACAGTTCCCTTGTGTAGACTGTTCTTGATGCCTTACTAGATTTCTACCAGACTTTTGCGAGTACTTGGAGACTGATGACCCAAGGAAATCCTGAAGTTGTCAAGTTTGTTGCATTATGCACATTGCTGTTGCAAGAGTCACTTTCTAGAAAAAACAAGACTAGGCAGCGTGCAGTTGAACAGGCTTTTATTGCTTCTCAAAGAAAGGGTGGTAACAGTAATGCAGCCACTTCTTATGGTTCTCCTGCGAGTGGCAAAAATTCTGTTCCTAATGCTTCTGCTGGCAGTAATTCGTCTGGCAATTCTGTTGATAAGGGCAAAAAGAAGATGCATTGCCATTATTGTAAAGCTAATGATCACTTCACTATAACATATGCGCGATATTATCGCTCACATTACCGCAAAAAAACAAACAAAGTTGAAATATAAAAATTCCCGTATGCGGAAAACACTGCGGAAAAGTTTGCGGTAATGGTCTAGCGGTAACTTCCGCGGTAATGATCGCGGAAATATAGCCACCACCATTACCGTGTTTTTTGCTGCAAAAATACCCGCAAAAATTACCGCGTGTGAGTTATCGCGGGCATTAGCGCGGCGGGATTTATTATAAAAAAAGAGATGACCGTTTGGATTGTCCTTCGTAGGACCATCCAAAAGGTCATCTATTTTTTTATTTATTTTACAAAATTATTATTAATTACAACAAAAAAGCACAATCGGACAATACATTGAGCCAAAAAAAGATTGATAATTTCATTTACATAAGTGGAATTACAATTGGGGGAGGTATTGAGCCAAAAAATGATAGGTATTGCATTTACATAAAGGGCAAAAAAAGCTCGCGTGTACAAAATAGAGTATGATCATGTGGGATAGGGCAAACGGGGCCCGCGTATACAAAATAGAGGATGCTCATGGGGGAGTTGGCGGCATTTCGCGTGGAACTCCTTGACTCTGCAAAACCATAAAAAAGAAACAATTAACACTTTGTTATTTAATATTTGATATAAAATCAACAATTTGATTATTTAAATAAGATTAAACTTACGTGTTGCAGAATTCTGCACGCATTTTCGAACTCCTCTCGAGAGATCATTTGATTTTCAAAGAACCAACACCAAGTTTGATACTCGGTATGGTTCTCTCTATATCTCTGCACATCTCTGGTCGGGCGACTCATGGTAATGTTATACTGACAAAAAATAGCAACCAATTAATTAAATAAAAAACAATAGATTTTTTACAATAAAACTAATATTTTTACTTACATATTTGTCTTTCCAAGCCGTTTTTCCTCCCGAACCATAATGCGTAGGAGTCTGATGGGATCTGGCCTCAACTTGACGCGTATACATCCTCGCACCCGTTGCCCTTTCGTCCTCTTTCTCGCCCATAGCGGTCTCCCACTCCACCTCATGGACATTTCCTGGCCAATAGCTATGCTCTGGAGACTCCATTGTCTTCTTTGCAGCTCTCCTCACACTAGATTTTTTGTTCTTCAAAAATGTTTTGACATGCTCTTGCAACCATTGCCTTGAGAATTGTTGCCCCTCAGGGTTGGGGAAACACATGTGCATGGTTGTCTCTATATATGTGAGGTTGTAGGGATCTTGCTTATCAAATTTGAGAAAACAATTGATATATGTGGAGTGGATTAATTGGTTGACGTGTGTGCGGAATCTCCTGCCTTGCGCTGTCCCGAGATCCACCATACCTCCTCTATGAACCTGGTAGTATAACCCGCGAGCATTTGGTGAAGGCATGTCATGGTCCTCATCTTTTGCTAGAGCAGGGAGCGGTGACTGTGGAGGAGAATCTGTAGTACTTCCCCCCCCCCCCCCCCCCCCCCCAAAACAACAACTAGCTCCGCTCCCTCGTCGAGATCGACCGGTGCTAGCGCGCGAGCTACCTTGATGCTAACTGCCAGAAGAGCGCCGATGTGAATCTGGGGCAGAAGGTGGGATAGGTGGACGCCCGTGGCGTCGGACCCTGTGGCGTCACACCCAACGGCGTCGGACCCTGGGGCGTTGGACCCTGTGAAGGAAAAGTTGAACCTGGAGCTGTAGCTGGAAAACTCTACAGGTATGGAGTGCCACCAGTCGGAGTAGAGACCTCTGATAATCCAAAAGCTGCTAGCTGCGTCAGTGAATAGCGCTGCGTAAGGGTCTGCTGCAAACCTAACCACTCAGCCCGAAGACGCAATGCCCTCTCCACATCTGGATCGGTCACAGGTACGGCAACGGACCCACTTAGAGCGTCCCGAAACCAGCCGAACCCTGATGATGACTGCTGAGGCGACGGCTGTGAATGATAGGCAGAGAGAGCGTCGGGATATGACATCCCGTCTGCCATGAAATCCTCAATGCTGCAAAAGCGTGGTGTGGAAGAAGAAGACATGGTCTGCATTTATTACGACAAAGATTAAACTAGGGTATAAAATTTGAATATATGATTAAAAAAAATTTACACATTGATTTTTTTCAAACATTGGATTTTTTAACATTGGATTCTCTATAGTATCCAATGTTGAAAGAATCCAATGTGGAAAGAATCCAATGTGTGTCTACAACCTATAAAAGAGTCTTGCAAAGCCTTGAGTGCTAATAAGATATTAGTGTGTGTATTGACTAATAAGAGATTATTGTGTTTATGATTAGTGTGACCGATTGCGCGATCACTTGGACGGCCATTGGGACCTAATACGTCACCTACGACTTAATCATGGAGGTATGTTTCTATTTCTGTGTTGATTGTTGTTTAAATTAGTGTGTGTTTTAGTGTTGGCCAATGTAATTGGCTTGTGCACACACTAATTAGTGTGTGTTTTAGTGTTGGCTTGTGTAATTGGCTTGTGCACACACTAATTAGAGTGTTTTAACATACACTAATTAGTGTGTGCATTAGATTGTGCACACACTAATTAGTGTGTGTTAACATACACTAATTAGTGTGTGCATTAGATTGTGCACACACTAATTAGTGTGTGTTAACATACACTAATTAGTGTGTGCATTGGCTTGTGTAATTGGCTTGTGCACACACTAATTAGTGTGTGTTAACATACACTAATTAGTGTGTGCATTGGCTTGTTCACACACTAATTAGTGTGTTTTAACATACACTAATTAGTGTGTGCATTAGATTGTGCACACACTAATTAGTGTGTGTTAACATACACTAATTAGTGTGTGCACAAGCCAATGCACACACTAATTAGTGTGTGCATTCGCTTGTGTAATTGGACTAATCACACACTAATTAGTGTGTGCATTGGCCAATTCCATTGGTCAATGCACACACTAATCACACAGTAAATAGTGTGTGTATTGGCCAATCCAATTGACCAATGCACACACTAATCACACACTAAATAGTGTGTGTATTGGCCAATCCAATTAGCTTGTGCACACACTAATCACACACTAATCACACACTAAATAATGTGTGTATTGGCTTGTGCACACACTAATCACACACTAAATAGTGTGTGTATTGGCCAATCCAATTGACCAATGCACACACTAATCACACACTAAATAGTGTGTGTATTGGCCAATCCAATTGGCTTGTGCACACACTAATCACACACTAATAATGTGTGTATTGGCCAATCCAATTGACCAATGCACACACTAATCCCAAACTAATTAGTGTGTGCATTGGCCAATCACATTGGCCAATGCACACACTAATCACACACAAATTAGTGTGTGTTAACACATACTAATTAGTGTGTGAATTGGCCAATCCCATTGACCAATGCACACACTAATCACACACTAAATAGTGTGTGTATTGGCCAATCCAATTGACCAATGCACACACTAATCCCAAACTAATTAGTGTGTGCATTGCTCAATCACATTGGCCAATGCACACACTAATCACAAACTAATTAGAGTGTGCATTGACCAATCACATTGGCCAATGCACACACTAATCATACACAAATTAATGTGTGTTTAGGGTTACTAATTAGTGTGTGAATTGGCCAATCCCATTGACCAATGCACACACTAATCACACACTACTTAGTGTGTACATTGACCAATCACATTGGTCAATGCACACACTAATCCCAAACTAATTAGTGTGTGCATTGACCAATCACATTGGCCAATGCACACACTAATCACACACAAATTAGTGTGTGTTAACACATACTAATTAGTGTGTGAATTAGCCAATCCCATTGAACAATGCACACACTAATCACACACTAATTAGTGTGTACATTGACCAATCACATTGGCCAATGCACACACTAATCACACACAAATTAGTGTGTGTTAATGAGCACTAATTAGTGTGTGAATTGGCCAATCCCATCTACCAATGCACACACTAATCACACACTAATTAGTGTGTGCATTGACCAATCACATTGGCCAATGCACACACTAATCACACACTAATTAGTGTGTGCATGGCCAATCCCAAATTTAACATATTAGGTTATGCAAGTAATAAATTTAACAAATTTGACAAATCTAACAAGTTTAGATTTTGCAAGTAACTAATAATTAACAAATTTAGGTTTTGGTGTGTCTTTACTTACACTAATTAGTGTGTGCATTAGAATAATGCACACATTCTAATGCACACACTAATTAGTGTGTGTAAAGAACACATGCACTAATTAGTGTGTGTAATTAGTGTGTGTGTATGCATGTGTGTGTATGCCTGTGTGTGTGTATGCATGTGTGTGTATGCGTGTGAAAAAATAAAAAAACATAACAACAAAACTTACATGGAACTTGGAGCGCTTGTTGGGAGAGGGTAGGAGAGGGTAGAAGAGTGGAAGAGTAGAGATTGTGGAGAGTAGAAGAGTAGAGATGGAGGTAGAGCTCAAGGTTGTGAGGTTCGCTCTCTCTACCACACCTATTACCGCGGCGCAAATTCGGGCCATATACACAGAGGGCCACGTTCTGATATTATTACTATTGATCCTCAAAATCTATTGGTACTATGTTTTTTATAAACTATATATAAAATGAAAGTATTTCTTGTACTTTGAAAATGACATTTTTATCTAAAAGTTTAATTTTTACTTTTTACTGATATTTTATTAACATTCTTTGGTAATTTGATTTTAATTAGTGTATGTAATTTATTAATGTAGGTTGCTTGGGATGATTTTGGCCCGTCCACTGAACCGGATAGATCACGGTGGTTGGCCGAGCGATTACCATGCCCATGCGTGCGGTGCAAATGTGCCATTGCTCGACTTTGACGGATATGCTTGAGCCATGTAGAAGATTATGGACTATGGGACGATCCTCACAAGCGTGCACCGATGGAAACAAACGATCCGCGAATTGTAGCGGCTATTGACGTCACCCCTCATTGGTGTGTGGTTGGTGGAGGAGGGGAAAGGAGGGTGGAAGAGCGCATGCGCCAGGAATCCATTAGAGAGGGAGGAAGCACATCAAATCAGCCAAGTACTGCTGCTCCCTCTTATCCGAGTGACCACATCCCATCTCCTTATGTGGATGCAGAAGACGACCATTTGCATAGAATGGTTGAGGATCTCTTTGCACGAGAGGAGGAGCATGAACCAGAGTGTGCATGCGAAGAAGCTTCCAAAAGAACGAGGAGTGAGCTACTCGATTCGGTACACACCGCACTATATGATAGATACTGTTACTCCATTTTAAGGGCATCTCTTGAAGTCCTTAACCTTCAGGCGATGTTTGGATGGAGCAATGCTAGTGTCGACGCACTTTTGAAGTATGTATACAGATTGTGAAGGATGCTTGTGGAGTGCATAAATTAGCTTCTAATGTACTTTCTTCTTGTGATAGGTTGCTAGGAAAGATGCTGCCAGTTGGCAATCACATGCCAGAGAATAGACGAAAAGCCCGCAAAGTGGTGACAGCATTAGGGATGGATTATGATCGCATTCATGCTTGCGTGAACGATTGTGTGCTCTTTCGTAATGAGCATGCCGATTGTGACACATGTCCATCGTGCGGGGAGCCTAGGTTCAAAGAAGGAATACATAGCAACAGAATTCCACATAAAGTTTTGAGGCATTTTCCACTCATCCCTCGCATCCAACACATGTTTAGATCGAAGGGTACGAGCGAGCTTTTGAGTTGGCATGCAAAAAATTGCTCCATAGATGGTATTATGAGAGTGCCAGATGACTCACCAGCGTGGAAGCACATAGAGGACACATGGCCAGAGTTCAGGGATGAGCCTCATCACTTGAGGATTGGGTTAGCTAGTGATGGAGTGAATCCATTTGGGCACCGCTCTACTTCATGGAGCACTTGGCCGGTGGTGGTTGTAAACTACAATATTCCGCCTTGGGAGGCAACAAAAAAGGGAAACATTTTACTATCACTTCTCATTTCAAGAAAGCACAAGGTAAAAAACATGGATGTATGCCTCTTATTGATGAGCTTCAAGAACTATGGAGAGGCATAGATGTCATTGATATTTCACGGCCACCACGAGACCGCAAAGCCGTCATCAAGTGCATCCTCATGTGGACCATGCATGATTACCCAGGATTTGGAGAGGTATCTGGTAAGTATACACATGTTAATTGTATTCTTTGCTTTAGGTTTATCATCTCATGTGTAACGTTTGTTTACCTCTTGGCAGGATTGGCTACATCTGGACATAGTGCGTGTCCCACTTGTGGCCCTTCCCTTGTGACAGAGAGACCTCCTCTTCTTGGGAAGGTGATCTATCCCAACAACCATCGCTTCCTACCTTCTTCACATCGTAGATATGCTCCCCCTATCAATGGAGTGCAGCCGTTCCATTGGAACATGGCTGATTGGGTGAAGCATTGGGAGGAGCATCATGGTACCTCCCCGCCTCCCAATGGGTTGCCAAAGGGTATGTCGAGGTACTCAATCTTCTTGTCGCTCCCCTATTGGGCTTTGTTGAAAATTCAGCACTTATTGGACCCTATGCATGTATTCAAAAATGTTGGGCAAGCTATATGGGATCACATAATTGGAAAGAAGGATTCATTGGGTGCTAGGGAAGATTTAAGAGCCATTAGACGTCTCCCCCCTTCAGCCACGCCTCGCATGGGGGAGCGGGGAAAGATGATTCTCCCAAAAGCACCGTGGATAATCTCAAAGGCAGACCAAGAGCGGAGAAAGAAAGTTATTGCATCCATCAGAACTCCAACGAGATATATGCGGTCACTCAAAGGTGCTTTCACAAAAACCAAAAAGGGTGGCTCCACTCAATTGTATGGATTGAAATCCCATGATTGGCATAAAATCCTTCAGGTAAGAGTAGAACAATTTGTGGCGTCTATGTGTCCTTATATATAGGTTGACATTCACTAAGATGTTTTATTGTTTGTAGTTTGTACTTCCCATAACTATTAGTGGTTATGGGGACACTAAGGTGAAGGCTGCAATATTCAAAGTGGGTGAGATTGTGAGGTAATGGGTTTTTTTCAAGTACTATATCATGTTGTGCATGCATGAACTTTGGAATTTTTTTTCATCTACTATATAACGTTTGCCCTGTAGATTTGTGAGCTCCAAGGAGATAGAAGTAGAAGCCATACGAGTAGCCCATCAGCTAGCAATAGAGGCAGTGTGTGCTATTGAGGATGCATTCCCATGTACAATCCTTGTTAGCCAAATACACCTATTGCTTCACCTTGTTGAGGAGATTGCCATTTGTGGGGTGGTTCACTCTAGATGGATGTTCTTCTTGGAGAGATTCTTGAAGACTTTAAAGGATTTTGTTAGATTGAGGTCACAACCGGAGGTATGCAAAATCAATACAATATAGATAGCATTTATACGCTATGGAGTTACTAATAAAAATATGTGGTTTTAATGTTTTCAGGCGAGCATGACAGAAGGTTGGGTGGTGCAAGAGGCATTTGTGTATGTCTCACAGTATCTCATCACTGTGGATCCATCATTGCCTCGTCTGTGGAGTGAAGAAGAGGATCCTAGGAAGCACTCAACCATTCCCAGTGGAAAAGGCTCACTCTTGGTCATGGATAGAGAGTTTCATGCCATAGTCAACAACTACTCTTTACTCAATGACACTATCATGACCAAATGGGTCAATATGTACTTGGAAGCCCGCGCAGCTAGAGAAAGGGATAGAGATGCATGGAAGAGGTCCCATGGAGGTAGACGTGCACCTCCTTTTCCTAAAGAGCTTGCAAAATATCCTGATTTGATTCAAGTAGAGTGGATCCATAATGCCATGACCAATGCCAAAGCACAAGGAGAATAAATAAGCCCTAAAGAATGGGAGTATGCGCGAGGATGCTTGCGCAAGGTGAGTGTGTATATGTTATGTATGCATGTATGCAAATCACTTAATGAAATGCGATGTAACCTCTTATGCATTGTGATTGTAGGGTCTCATTTTCAACTCCATTTGGTCCGAACATCGACATTTTCGCACCCGCAAGATAGATGAGCGTCGGACCACTAATGATTGTGGAGTGATGAGAAACTTTGACACAACAACAGATGAGGTCAGATATTGTGGTACTATAGAGAGAATAATCAAAGTGTATTTCAGATCTTTTCACAAATTCCTCTTTGAGTGCCGATGGTTTGCGGGTGAGGTCAAAAGACATGAAAATGGGCTCATTATGGTGGATTCCACCCAATTCCATCGGGGAAAAACTGACAACTTGGTGTATCCTAGTAGTTGCGAGCAGGTAATTTAGGCTATGTGCAATTAACTTAAATTAAAAATTTAAGTTATGTATATCAGCTTATTCTTTGTGTGTGATGTACAGGTCTTTTATGTGCCATGTACATATCAAAGAAGACTTTGGTATGTCATTCCAGTCACGCCGCGGGGTAGATCTATCTTTGCAGAGATGGACATTGAGCCAATAATTGATCCCATCATACCATCACCACAAGATGCAGAGGAAGATGTAGTAGAAGTTGAAGAAGGTCAACCAAACCTTGCAAATAGTCATCTTGAGGAGGAGGAAGAGGGAGAAAGCGATGATGATTCTACAGGAGGTGATGGAGAGGAGGAAGAATCTCTAAATTTTTTTATTGATTTGAATACTATGGGTTTAAATATGGATCCTAGTGCTTGTAGAGATCTTATACAAGATGAGAATTAATAAAACTCTCCATTCTTTCACTTGGTGTAGTATATGATTAATTTGCAAATGTTTCTTTATGTGCTTATGAATAGTATTTGTAATGGTTTTGTTGTGAGTTCAATGATTTATGTATAGAATTTTTAGAGTGAAAAAGAGATTAAGTGAAGTGAGCAAGCATTCTGGAGAGTGTAGGAGTTGTAGTGTGTAAATACATTTTGAGTTGTATTGAATTTAAATGGAAACCCGCGGGAGAGGGAGGGGGAAGGGGGTCCAGCCTTAGCGGTAATGTGCGCGGAAATATTCGCGGAAATGCATGCGGTAATATTTGCGGTAAAGTGCCGCTTGAGCATCAAAAGGATTTTCTCCCCTCATTTCAAATTCCTCTCTCTTGTTTTGCGGTAATGGCCCGCGGTAAACACCACGATCTCTCATAGTGCTTGATCAAGTCATGTCCTAAGTTGAAGGCCAAAAAGAAAGAGGGTGGTTCCACTACAAATGCTGGTTCCACTACAAATGAAGCCATTGTTGAGTCTTCTGTGAAAGGAGACTCTAATGCTGATGTTGTTGCAGAATGGGCTCTTAGCGCAGAGTGCACTTACAATCCTGGTGTCCACGATGCATGCTTGTCAGTTGCTGTAGATTCACATGTGTGGTATTTCGATAGTGGTGCTACAAAGCACATTACCTCACATCGTGAATCATTTACCTTTATCAAGTCTGTCTCTCATGGGAATTCAGTCACTTGTGCCAACAATGCCTCTTATTCGGTTCAGGGAGTTGAAAAGATTGTGCTTACTGCTACAAATGGCAGTTCCTTCACACTTGTTGATGCACTTTATGTACCTCGGATCAAGAAGAATCTCCTGTCTGTATCCGCACTTGCTAGACTTGGACTTGTAGCCAAATTTGTGGATGACAAATGTATAGTTCATGATCTCAGTTTTGGTGATGAAATTGTTGCATTTGGCCTTTTGTGTCATGGGTTGTATAAGCTCACTTTGTATGACAAGTGTGGAAATTTTTTTGCAAATGCTGTTGTAGATTCAAGGGCTATTTCAGATAAAAAACTTTGGCATGCACGTTTTGGTCATCTGAATTTTGCGAGTTTGCTGCGTTTACAGAAATCTGATATGGTTTCTTTTTTGCCGCCTCTTTAAGCACCTGTCAAACATGTTTGTGAAGGCTGTATTTTGGGTAAGATGCAGCGTTCCAAGTTTCCAAAGGATGGTTCAGTTCGGGCCATATGCAGGTTGCAGCTTGTGCATAGTGATGTTTGTGGGCCCATGCAAACTCCGTCCTTGGGCAATTACCAATACTTCGTGACTTTCATTGATGATTACTCCAGGCATGCATGGGTATTTCCGCTTAAAGCAAAGTCCGAAGTTTTTATGTGCTTCAAAAAATTTCTGGCTATGGTTGAAAATGTCTCGAAATGTACTATGGGCACCCTCCGTTCCGATCGGGGGGGGGGGGGGGAGTATATGTCTCATGAATTTAATGCATTTCTAACTAGTCGTGGGATAAAACACCAATGGATAGTGCCTTATACACCTCAGCAAAATGGTGTTGCTGAGAGGAAAAATAGGTCACTGACGGAAATGGCACAATGTATGATCAAAAGTCACGCTTTGCCGCATTCTTTTTGGCTTGAGGCCATCATGTGTGCCACTTATGTACTTAACAAGTATCCTACGAAAGCTTTGCAGTCTATTACTCCATATGAAGCATGGCATGATAGAAAGCCTTCTATTGAGCACATGCGTGTTTTTGGCTGTTTGGCATATGCTTTGGTGCCACAAACACAGCGCACAAAATTGGATGATAAGGCTGTCAAATGTATTTTTGTTGGTTATAGTGTTGAAAGAAAAGGTTACATGTTATATCATCCGCAAAAAAAGCGTATTCTGGTTTCACGAGATGTAGTGTTTGTGGAAGATTCTATTCAGCCCTTGCTGTCATGTACTAGAGACAGTAATGTAAGCTCACATGACATTTATGACACTTTGTTGCCTCTTTTTCATGGTGGAAATACGAATGTAAGTTCCAATGAGGCAAATGTACAGCCTATGGGGGTTTCTGAAAATGTTACAGATTAGCCTATTACTGATGCAGATGTACATGATGTACTTGATGAGGAAAGGGCTGAAAATGAGCAAGCTAGAGGTATGCCAAAATGGCTGGTGCAGACTTTGCGTGACAGTAAATTGGATGCACCTTTGTCTAGTCGTACTTGTTCAGGATCTCGCCATGCATCTTATGCATCAGATTGTTATGCTTTGGATGTGTCTAGCTTACATGATGTTGAGGAGCCTCTGTCTTTTGATGAAGCACATAATTCAAAAAACTGGATGGCTGCCATGCAATCAGAATATGATGCACTTATAGAAAATGAAACATGGACTTTATGTGATTTGCATCCTGGCAAAAAGGCCATTGGTATGAAGTGGGTTCCCAAGTTGAAACGCAAGCCGGATGGTGAGATCGATCGCCATAAGGCTCGACTTGTTGCAAAGGGTTATGCACAGCAAAAAGGCATAGATTATGAAGAGACTTTTGCTCCCACTTGTCGTATGACAACTGTGCATTTTCTATGTGCATTGGCAGCTCATTTTGGTTGGGATGTACTGCTTTCTTGAATGGTGACATATTTGAGGAAGTTTATGTAACGCAGCCTTGCGGTTTTGTCATAAAAGGACAAGAGGACAAAGTGTGCAGATGTAAGAAGGCCTTGTATGGGTTGAAGCAATCTCCTCGTGCTTGGTATGAGAAAGCTGACACTCATTTGGTCAAACGAGGATTTTGTAACAGTCCAACAGAAAGCACATTGTATGTAAAGCGTGAGGGTGATGTACTTCCCATTGTGGTTCTTTATGTCGATGATTTGTTGATCACTGGACCAAATGAGAGACATATTGCTGAATTTAAGGCTGATTTGAATGCTACTTTCAAGATGAAAGATTTAGGGTTGTTGCATCATTACTTGGGTATACACTTTAAGCAGTGTGATGGTGGTATTGCCTTGTGTCAGAAAAGTTACATAGAAAGATTGCTATGTAAGTTTGGACTTGAGGATTGCACACCTATTGCCACTCCCATGGAAAGAAGTTTGAAGTTGAGTCTGCATGATGCTGGTGATCCTGCTGATGTCACTCTTTACCAAACTGTTGTTGGCTGCCTCATTTATGTATGGAGCACGAGGCCAAATATTCCATTTGCAGTCTCACAGGTCAAAGATTTATGCATAGCCCAGGGTCTAAGCATTGGCAGGCTGTCAAGAGGATTTTTCGCTACCTTAGTGGCACTTTACATCTTAGCTTTTTTTATCCCATGGGGGATCATTGCCGCCAGACTTACATGCTTTTTCGGACTCAGATTGGGCTGGTTGTTTTGACACGCGAGTGTCCACAAGTGGTTTTTGTTTCATGCTTGGCAGTTCATGTATATCATGGTTGAGCAAGAGGCAACCTACTGTGGCCACTTCGAGTTGTGAGGCTGAGTTCAGGGCAATCTTCACAGCTATGGTTGAGTTGTATGGCTCAGACGCCTTATGGCTGATTTGGGTATTGGACAGGACACTGCCAACACTATCTACACTGACAGTCAGAGTGCATTGGCAGTTGCGAGGAACCCTGTTTTTCATGCTGGCACAAAGCACATTGAGGTGCATTACCACTATGTCAGGGAGGGGCTCTCAACAGGAGAGATTAGCTTGGCTTATGTGCCAACACAGGACAACCTTGCAGATCTTTTCACAAAGGCATTGTCTCGTGAGAAGCTTGAAGCTTTCCGCAAAGCTTTGGGCTTACTCCCCTTTGTGAACTGATTATGCCCTCAGGGCATGGCACTTCCCTTTACTCATGTGCCAGTTCTCGTTCACTGCATCACTTTAGGGGGGATTTGTTACCATATACATGTGGTAGTGATGTGTGTGAACACACTAGGACCGCTGGGGCATTTTTTCCCTCTTTAAGAGGTTTTTTCCCCCGAGCATTATATATACGCCCATCACTCTAGGGCTATCTATCTTTCCATTGCACACTAAGTAATACACTCTCTATTGTGTGCCTTGAGCTTCCTTCGTCTTCTCCAAGCTGTGTGTGTCTCTCTGCAAGCCTAATTCCAATAGATGAACCCATGTGATAGGCATTTATTTGTTGTAGTGACCCAACTCGAGACTTACATCTACATAAAGAGGTCTTCTAAATGAGCCATTGTTTACACTTGGGTACATACACACATCCTTATTGAAGGATTGCTAGCCCCTTGTATTCTTACTTACTCTAGTTGTCTAAAATTCCATCTAAGCTCTATCTTGAGAAAACATGGGTGGATGACACCATCACTTTGTAACAAGTGCTAATATAAATTCTTGATTGCCACTAATCTACTTCATCATATCTCTCTCCCTACTCTCCTTGCTATTAGATCGTACTGTGTTTAACATTTCTTACAAATAGAGCTTTGGAAGGGCTAGATAGATTTTATTTGACATCCTGCAAGTCCAAGTTCAAGTGGAAAGCGTGGCGGTGGCCCAAGGACATACATTTTCTTAAACCGCAAAACAAGGATGTGTACCACACCTTCACGGGCTCATTGGATTGGTGTTCTAACAATTAGTGGGGTAAGCACTAATCAGAATCAAGATGGGTATCATTTGTGAAGAACAGCTGGTGCCCACAATGGCCACATGGAATGAAGGTTTTTTTGTGGAAGGTACTACGGGTTTTTTTGTGGAAGGTACTACAGGAAGGTTCTAGCAAGAGTTATTGGTCTAGATAGATTCTCACAAGGTAAAATGGCTAGTGAGAACCTCCCTCACTTATTCAAGGAGTTCTCGATAATTTGTGGCCTTGTAGGAAAGATCTGCAAATGTATTCAAAAGACTTGAAAGATAGGTTTCTTTAGGAACGATCTTTTCGTGGAAGGGAAGGTGATGAAAATCCAAGCGCTACTGATTTGTAAACAAATTGTTAGATTCCGCTATAGTACATGTGGAAGGCCAAAAATGATTGGGTCTTTGAGAGCACCTTGGGATTAGCTAGCTTCACAAAGATTATCCAAGGAAGTAGGGAGGTGATTATTGCCAGTGGGAAATGGAAGAAATCTGACGAGTGGAACTGGGAAATCGAGGCCCTGACGGGGCTAACTTGCATGTTTGAGTGGTTGGGGTCTTGCTCATGTTGAGGTGTGCTCCCTAGGTAGTCAGTCTTTATTGTGGTATCCTTGTGATTATGGTGGGGGTGCTCCCCTCTCAGTTGATGCATCACAAATGTTTTTGTGGTATCTAGGAGATGCTATGGCTTGGTATGAGCATGGCTTCAACTTGTAAATCTTTGTGGTTATTATTTTTTTCTATAGACACTCACTATTGTGAGTTTGAAAAATTTTCTTTTTTGTGGTTATTATAATATTATACCCTCACCATTGTGAGTTTTGGAAAAAACAAATTGTGATGCTCATGCTAGTACAAGTAATTATAAGAGTTAAAGTTTGGCCTTGATGGATCTTTGGTTGTACATTGTATGGTGTCGCAAGTATCCTACGAATTCCTTGGCTTGATTGTGAAAGGGGGGCTTGTCTTGTATTTTTTCAAAAAACTCACAATTGTGAGAGAATTATATTAGTAACCCAAAAGAATCTATACTAATAGATAATGGGGAAAAGGATTCCGGCCCCTCCCCCAAACACGTTGTCGAGAAATTTGCGGTCTTGCTAGGAAAGCACCGCGCTTATGGCTGTGAGAGTTTGTTAGAGAACTCAACAAAAACTATATGAAGGAGTTAAACCATAGATGCCATGAAGACTAGGGTTTGGAAAGAAGTGCAATCAAAGAAGACGCACTCTTTCTCTCTTGCACTCACACACACAAAGAAGGAACACAAAAGAGAATGTCAAAACAATACGAAGATGAAAACATCAAGGCTATGGTCATATCGCATCATGGGTAATATGAAAGGGTTAATAGATGAGTTAATGGCATTCAATCTTGGCTGACCAAATAGGCTACTAATTGTTCTTTGGAATTGTAGTTTTGTGCTTACCATAATATATATATTTTGTCTAGTGATTGGGATTAATTGTGTGTACAAATCCTCTTAGTTCATAGCAAGATAACTACGCTTACATCAAAAGAAAAATTATAGTCTATGAGAGGTAGTATGATGGGATCCGGTGATAGAAGTATTTCATTCAGCCTTTCAGGGCCGAAGAGAAACACTATACGTTGTTGAAAGTGTATTTTACGGCTAATCCATACGTTAATTCTAATAGATCGTACAGAGTGAAAGCGATAGAAATGATCATCATGTGGGTTATTCATCTAGGATAGTATGTGAGAAATGTAGATATGAGAAAAATGTAGATATGAGAGAAGTGAAGAGATGAGAAGTTTCCCTCCCAAGCCCTATTCTTGCCCGTAGGCAATAAGGATACTGCGGGGAGAGATGTACCTGTAGCAAGGAGAACCTAAAATTTGTAGAGAGGATGAATTACTAAGAGTGAGAGAGATAGATTTGGTTAAGGAGATGAGATTAGATACATATATATATATTTTGGATTAGAGATGAAAATGAAAAGAACAAGAAATCAAGAAAACATCAATGTAGAACACATCTTACTTGACAAACCCTTCGGCACCATTATTGATGGAGAGAGAAGAAGAGTGGATAATTCCACTTTGATTGATACACCAAGTGCAAGACCTTCTTTGATTAGAGTTGATCTTCCAAGGTTAGCTTGTTGCAAGAATGGCTAGTCTCCCTCTAGGAGAAAGTGTAGGCTTGGGCTTATGTTAATGGCTAAGTACAATTAGGCATTACTACTCACTCCCTCAAGAATTCCTCTCATCAATAGCTTGAATGCTTGAGTTCCTTTTCAAGGAAGAAGAGGTCCCCTTTTATAGGTGAAGGGAACCCCGAAGGGTTTACACAAGAAGAGAGGAGCCAGTGTGAATAGGAATTGGAAAAGTTGGAAATGAGCTGTCCCTGCATGATGTGGGTAGACTGGGGTGTAGTATTTTGATCATATCTCCTCAACCGTGGCTCCAAATAAAAAAGTAACAATATGGGCAGAAACTTCAGCTCATTAGCTACCATTTTTTTTTTAAAATCATTTTCCAATTCGGATTGGAACCTTGTGTAAAAAATTCATCAAAATAGGGTCCATTTATGGCAGCAAAAGTCTTCCCGTGGTCCCCTTAGCCTAGACTTTCATTTGATTCCAAAGGACACCTCATGCCATATGAAAGCATGACATTGCTCCTTGACAAAGTTTTGTAATCATGCTTGCAATAATGCATTAAAATAAGTGTATCTTTGAAATCATGCCACCTAGTGTCCCACTAGGATTTGATTCCCTCCTAGTAGCTATTTAAAAAGAAATATAAGAAAAGTATAAAAAATACATAGAATATATATATATATTGAAGTTTACCCTAGATATAGGATCTAGCTAGGGCGTGAGATGATAATGAGATAGTAGAAATAAAGAATCAATGCTTTTTGCCCCAAGTTAAAGAGGCGGAGCTATTGATGCTTTTCCCATAGTATTTTCTGATGGTAAAGTAAGGATAGGTTACCCTTGAGAAAAATAATAGGATGAGATAGAAGGCTTATTATTATACTTAAATATGCATATGTACATTATAGGAAAGATAATTATGTATCTAAAAAATTACAAGATAGATCTTGTAGCATGCGTTCCCATTATGTACGTGTCACAGCACGACATCCACCCCCTCTAAACCTGTACATCCTCCGGTATGTGCCACATTATTTCTTTGTAAGATCAGCCCTCTTGTACATCTTCCTTGCTTTCTTCTTCACTGGATGATTCTAAAGCTTCATCTTCACTTTGATCTTTACCTATGGTTTGCTCTTCCTCCTCATCAACATCTTTTGGATCATTGTCCCCTCTTCTCTTAAACATTTTGATCCTTTTTCATGCAATGGGAATCTTTACTTCTGTACCATCTAGTTCAGACAAGCTGTAAGTAGCATTTTCATGCACATGCTTTACAACATACGGTCCAAACCATCTTTTTGAAAACTTATGCATGACTGTGTGCTGGTTATCAAGGCTACTATCATACACCAAAACCCAGTCACCTTTGTCAATTTCTTTGCTCCTGAGTCGATGTCGCTTATCAAAGTAGTCCTTGTTTTTCAACCTTGCATTTTTGAGTCGTTCTTTTGCAGCTTCAATGTCTGCAGGTCTTCTCTCTAGCTGCCTTATACGCAGTGCAAGGAGATCTTCCCTGCTAAGCCCCTCTTGCCAAGGTAGTACATTCCATGTGGGAATTGTATCTTCAATTGGCATCACTGGCTTTTAACCATACATTAGCTCCACAGGCATGTAGCCAGCTACTGAGCTATGTGTTGTACGATCAGCCCATAAAGCATATGGTAACAATTTTGGCCACTCACCAACTCTTCCTTCGCAAGCCTTGGCCAAAGCTTTGATGATAGGAGGATGCACTCTTTCACTCTTTCCATTGCCTTCAGGGTTGTAAGCTGTAGTAAGAGAAAGCTTGATTCCTAATCTAGAAAAGAACTCCCTTGCTTCTTCGGCATCCAGTTCACCTCTATCTGCAGTGATTTTTCCCACACAACCATAACGGCAAATCACCTCATCAAGAAGGAAACTGCACACAGCTTTTGTGGTTTTAGCTCTTAATGCTCTTCCTTCAACTTGGTTAGTTAGGTCCTCTCGTGCAAGAACCAAGTATTTCATCTGCCAGAGTCCTAGAGGCATTGTGACTAGATCCACAACCCATTTATAGTGCATGACTAGTGGATATGTAGGGTGCAATCCATCACGATGTCGGACATTTGAATACATTTGACAAGTTACACATGACTCTACAAATTGAGATACATCTTTATACATACCCTTCCACCAGTATTTTTCTTTCAACTTGGAGAAGGTTGCCCACACACCCTTGTGTCCAGCCCATAGACTCTCATGAAACTCTTGCATGAGCTTTACTTGAGTCTCTTTTTTACATATAACCTGTTGTGGTGTAGCACCCTTTTGTTTAGGATGCTTCCACAAGTAACCATCCCTCAAAAAGTACCCATATGCTTTCCTGCGTATCCTCTTGAATTCTTGTTCAGACCAATCATCCTGTTTTGTTAGAGTAATCAAGTAGCTTCCAATAGAAAGCCAATCACCTTCATAAAGATCTTTCAAGAACAATTCAAGTGAATTATACATGCAGACATTGTTACCTTTGACATGAGAGATAAAATAGAACTTTGTACCTACATCATCTCCCTCATCAATCATTTGTGACTCATCTTCATACCTTGCCCTTGATAGCATATCTGCCACTGTATTGTCTTTACCTGCAATGTGCTTAAACTAAGGATTTAAGGACTTAATGTAGGCAATCCACCGCAACATAGCAATGTCTGGAGTTGAGCAGCTTGTAATCATCCCAAGAAGTGGTAGACAATCTGTTTCTACAACCACACATGCACCAATTAGGTACTCTTTCCCACTTTTCAAGGCTGTAACCATACCCCATAACTCTCTCTTTATCTGTGGATAGTTTCTTTGGCGATCACTTAGCACCTTTGCTCCAAATCTTACCACATACATGTGTCCTTCTTTGTCATCTTGCCCTATTGCCCATCCAATCCCTGTAGGAATTACTGGCCTTTGACACTCATAGTCTACCTTTCTCAAAGTTGTTGCTGACTGGAGCAACTCCTTTAGCTTTTTCATGGATTTTACATGTGCTTCTGTCCATTTAAACTTCTGATTCTTTCTAAGCAGCTGATAAAGAGGATCAGGTACATGTGCATAATGTGGAATCCAAATAACATAGAAGACACATGCTCCCAGAAACCTTCTAACCTCAGTGATGCTAGTGTACGTTTCTTTCATTCTTTGGATGGCATCTACCTTTAATGGACAAGGTTTCCTACCATATGGCCCGCACATGTGCCCCACAATAAGCACTTCATTGACACCAAACATAGAATTTTTCCCTGACAATGTAAGATTCACTTCTTCCAACCTAGACAAAATTTTATCACAATCATTTATGTGATTTACCACAAACCTGCGACATCCCTTGAGATCCAAAGCTTCATCTTTGTCACTTTCTTCACATCCTTTGATAGGCAAATCATCAATGAAAGGCATTGTGATTTGAGGAATAATGTAACGTAAGACCTTATTCATCCCATTCATCATATGTGCAACCGAGTTGGTTGCTCCCTGTGGCAAGGTACACATCCTTACCAAACCCAAAGGTGTCCTCATGGTTGTCAAGTCTCTGCTTTCGATTGCAAGCTGAAATTGATCATACCCTGAGTAGAGATCCCCCATTGAGTAGATTGCCCTCCCTGCAAATGCCTCTGCAAACCCATCCACAATTGGACCTGTACCTACATTTCTAATTGTCACCTTGTTCACTGGTTGCATATCTTGGATGAAGCGTAGAGAACCATTCTTCTTCGGAACTGTGAACCACCTGTTTGAGTATGGGGCACAAGAAGGCTCCAAGATTCCCATTTTGATTTTCTCATTCAGTAGCTCTACTAACTTTGGCAAATGAGCCTTTGAAACCAGAATAGGCCGCAGATTCCAAGGCACATGAGGTATTGTGAAAATTACCATAGGAGCTACAATAGAAGGATCAACACATCCTATCTCATGTGGCTCAAATGCAAAAGCCTTACCATGCTTTGAAAGCATTTCTTTGAAGCACTTTTTCTCCTCCTGTGTTAGAAACTCCTTGTGACCAATCTGCAAGTCTTGGAAAGACTCCTTTGTGAAGGTATGCCCAATCTTTTTAGGATTCCTCAAACTTGGTTGTAAAGAAGCCTACTCAATCTTTTCCCTGTTGTTGGGTGGTAAGGGTGAAGCTACTGGTTTCACCTTCTTTGCTACACTCTTGTATTTAGTTTCAACATGGACTTCTGAGCCAACTGTTTGGCTTTCTTTAAAGGCTTCAATTACTTGATACATTTCCATAGAGCAAACTTCCACAACTTCATTTTCAAGATGCAAATTAGACCCCATTATAGCATCAAGCTCACCCATAGTATCTACAAAAGAAACTTGTTCACACAAACCCAAAACATTTTCAGTAGGCTCTAGCAACCCACTCTTTTTCATGCCTATTTGTACATTATGCACATATTGCCTCTCACATATCTTCAAATCTTCAAGTTTTGTAAAACATACTGATCCATTCTTTGTTACCAAGGAGCTCATTGAAAATGCTTCACCTATTTTTGGATCAGGCGAGACCCTTTTTCTTTCTGTACCACTGCAATCCCGCTTTACAATGGTACTTGGCCAAAACCCATCATTTCTCTATGATCATGAAACTCTTTGCTCACCTTTGGTAGAGGATGTTCTCTGAGGTTGTCATGATTTCTTTCATGGTTCACACAAACTGTGAGAAATTGGATAGCTCGTTTACCATCTTTGCTACGTATCCTAGCATATGCTAAACCATCATCCATTACCTTTGTTTCCATTCGAACTCCCACAATGTAGGTCTATCCAAGGATGAGATGATATGAAGATGTATCCTGTACAAAGAAGTTTTGGTCAATCTTTACATCACCTATTGTTACCTTCACACCTGGACATGCTGCATACAATTCACCGGATGAATTGTTTGCCACTTTTACCATCCAGCCATGATCTATGTCCATTGGCCATTTTCACTTGTTGTAGAGACTCTTTGACATTATGTTTATTTCTGAACCATGGTCAATCAAGGCAACAAATGGCTCTTCAAGATCACCTACCTTGACCAAAGTTTCTGTAGTAGCCCTTGCCCAATAAATTCATGAATAGTAACTCCTAGGAATATCTTCAACTTCTTCATCATCATTTGAGAAATGCACTTGCTTCACTCTCCCACTAGATTGGTAGCATCCTACCACAGCTCCATCATTCTCCTTATTTTGCAGTTGCATCCCTTGTGTCTTTGAGGTTTCCCCTTCAACCTGTGGATGAGAAACTTCAGCAAGGGTTTGCCTCTTCCCCTTGATGATGTCAATGATCTCCTCATGGAATTCACGCTTTGCAATGCGAAGAACTTCTCCCAGAGTAAACTCAATCTTGCTATTCAAGATCCTTTCCTCCAAGACTTTCTTTAAATCTGTAGCAACCTCAATATCAGATTGTAGTTTATAAGTTGGGCCTTTTGTCTTACCTTTTGTTGGCTCTTTCTTCTTTCCTGTTGTAGACTCCTCCATGAGTACTTCGGGTGGAGATGCTCCTTGTGTTGAGGGTGTTTGAGAAGGCATTAAGTCGCTTCTTCCCCCACCTCTAGAAGCTCTTTTTGATGGTCCTTCATCAGCATTCTCACGTCTGCGGTTCTCTTCTACAATCGCCTCATTTTGTTGGCATTTTGTAATGTAGGCATGCACTGACAATGAGTCCACTGGATCATTCCATCCTGTTTCTAGACGTATGCAATCACCTGCTTCATGTAGAATCTCTTTTGTAAGCTTTCCCTTTTTAGTTAATTGCATGACATTTGGCCAAATTTGACCATGATGGTCACTCACCTCTTCATCACAAAAATGTTCAATTTTTACTCCATAAGTAGCTACCTCAACTGAAGAGGTGGCATGCTTGGTTGCCATATCTTCAACTAAGGTTTGCATTCCCCCCGTCCCGAAAGTTAGTTCTCAAGGGTAGACCTGTCTCTCTTAAGTGGATTTTACCATCCTTAAAAAAGACAACATCTTTTGACAAAGCATCACTAAAATCATCACAATCCCTTCTTACATGGTCTGTACTATCACACCAAATACATCTATTAACAAACCCTTCTTTGGGGTGTTGTCTTTGCCTAGGAAGTGGCCCTGATGGTTGGCCTTTTTCTTCAAGCTTTGCAAACTTCACCTTCAAGTCACGCATTCCCTTCACAAGCTCATCTAGCATGGAATCATCAAACTTAGGAGCGATAAAAGTAGGCTTTACCATTTTGTCAGAAGTTGAGGTGGAAGGACTTGTAGTGTTTACTACCATCTTGTCCCTTCTTCTTTGTCGTTTGGAAAGCAGTGAGACAGCACCTTCAACCTCATTCCAGTCGGTCTTTAGTCCTTGCTCAGAATCTTTATCTTCAAGAAGAAGCTCCAAATTTTCTTGAAACTCTTTACCTGCAGCTTGTAAGAAAAGATCTGTCTTCTCTGCATCTAGTGTGGCCCTTTCTGTCCTAGTGAGTTGTGCATAGCGCCGCTCAAATTCCCTAAGTATCTCTGTTATTGATAGTCCTTGCTTTTGCTTGACTACCCATTCTAAGAATGTCCTTTTGGTCACTCTCTCCGAGTCCTCCATGAAATATTCCTCCTTTAAAGCTACTTTGAGTTCTTCCCAATTTATCCCATGCCCATCTTTAATTGCCCTAACATGCTCCCTAATTTCTGGAGCAACAACTAGCTCAAAGCTTTGAATCATCTCACCTTCTGACACGCGATGTAGCTCTATCTCCTTCACATACTCGCGTAAGTACATGGTTACATCTTTGCCATTGAACTGATCCATTCTATTGACGACCGCTTGTATGGCCTTTGTTGCTGAAATCTCCCTTCTTTCACTAGCATGTTGTTGTTGAATGAACATTGCAAATGCTTGAAACATTTGCATTGTTCCTGGGTCAAAATGCATACCCTGTTGCTCAACATGATCACCCATGGTTACCCACAAACTCTCACCCTAGCAGATTCGCGTCGGGTTCACCAAAAATATGTCGAGAAATTTGCGGTTTTGCCAGGAAAGCATCGGGCTTATGGCTGTGAGAGTTTGTGAGAGAACTCAACAAAAACTATATGAAGGAGTTAAACCATAGATGCCATGAAGACTAGGGTTTGGAAAGAAGTGCAATCAAAGAAGACTCACTCTTTCTCTCTTGCACTCACACACACAAAGAAAGAACACAAAAGAGAATGTCAAAACAATACGAAGATGAAAACATCAAGGCTATGGTCATATCGTATCATGGGTAATATGAAAGGGTTAATAGATGAGTTAATGGCATTCAATCTTGGCTGACCAAATAGGCTACAAATTGTTCTTTGGAATTGTAGTTTTGTGCTTACCATAATATATATATTTTGTCTAGTGATTGGGATTAATTGTGTGTACAAATCCTCTTGGTTCATAGCAAGATAACTACGCTTACATCAAAAGAAAAATTATAGTCTATGAGAGGTAGTATGATGGGATCCGGTGATAGAAGTATTTCATTGAGCCTTTTAGGGCCAGAGAGAAACACTATACGTTGTTGAAAGTGTATTTTACGGCTAATCCATACGTTAATTCTAATAGATCGTACAGAGTGAAAGCGATAGAAATGATCATCATGTGGGTTATTCATCTAGAATAGTATGTGAGAAATGTAGATATGAGAAAAATGTAGATATGAGAGAAGTGAAGAGATGAGAAGTTTCCCTCCCAAGCCCTATTCTTGCCCGTAGGCAATAAGGATACTGCGGGGAGAGATGTACCTGTAGCAAGGAGAACCTAAAATTTGTAGAGGATGAATTACTAAGAGTAAGAGAGATAGTTTTGGTTAAGGAGATGAGATTAGATACATACATATATATATATATATATATATATATATATATTGGATTAGAGATGAAAATGAAAAGAACAAGAAATCAAGAAAACATCAATGTAGAACACATCTTACTTGACAAACCCTTCGGCACCATTATTGATGGAGAGAGAAGAAGAGTGGATAATTCCACTTTGATTGATACACCAAGTGCAAGACCTTCTTTGATTACAATTGATTTTCCAAGGTTAGCTTGTTGCAAGAATGGCTAGTCTCCCTCTAAGAGAAAGTGTAGGCTTGGGCTTATGTTAATGGCTAAGTACAATTAGGCATTACTACTCACTCCCTCAAGAATTCCTCTTATCAATAGCTTGAATGCTTGAGTTCCTTTTCAAGTAAGAAGAGGTCCCCTTTTATAGGTGAAGGGAACCCCCAAGGGTTTACACAAGGAGAGAGGAGCCAGTGTGAATAGGAATTGGAAAAGTTGGAAATGAGTTGTCCCTACATGATGTGGACAGACTGGGGTCCAGTATTTTGATCATCTCTCCTCAACCGTGGCTCCAAATAAAAAAGTAAAAATATGGGCATAAACTTCAGCTCATTAGCTACGATTTTCATTTTAAAATCATTTTCCAATTCGGATTGGAACCTTGTGTAAAAAATTCATCAAAATAGGGTCCATTTATGGCAGCAAAAGTCTTCCCGTGGTCCCCTTAGCCTAGACTTTCATTTGATTCCAAAGGACACCTCATGCCATATGAAAGCGTGACATTGCTCCCTCACAAAGTTTTGTTATCATGCTTGCAATAATGCATTAAAATAAGTGTATCTTTGAAATCATGCCACCTAGTGTCCCACTAGGATTTGATTCCCTCCTAGTAGCTATTTAAAAAGAAATATAAGAAAAGTATAAAAAATACATAGAATATATATATATATTGAAGTTTACCCTAGATATATGATCTAGCTAGGGTGTGAGATGGTAATGAGATAGTAGAAATAAAGAATCAATGCTTTTTGCCCCAAGTTAAAGAGGCGGAGCTATTGATGCTTTTCCCATAGTATTTTCTGATGGTAAAGTAAGGATAGGTTACCCTTGAGAAAAATAATAGGATGAGATAGAAGGCTTATTATTATACTTAAATATGCATATGTACATTATAGGAAAGATAATTATGTATCTAAAAAATTACAAGATAGATCTTGTAGCATGCGTTCCCATTATGTACGTGTCACAGCACGACAACGTGTCAGCATGAGACTCATCCGGCAGACATCCGGGCAGTGAACTGCGCAAGTGACACATGCGTCAGGGAGAGCAGTCGACACAGTGGTGGCAGTGCGAGAGAGAGAGAGAGAGAGAGAGAGAGAGAGAGAGAGAGAGAGAGAGAGAGAGAGAGAGAGAGTGGCAATAGTGCTCGAAAAAAACTTTTTTCCAAAAACTTGGCAAACCTACATATGTGAAACAACAATGGTAAATTGATAAAATTTGAAGGGTTTTACACCAAATTACACTAATTTTTTCAAAATTTTTAAGGTTTCTCACCTTCAAATATAAAATCTATAGGTAAACTTCAAAATGTGTAGGTGGGATTACACTAAACCTAGGTTTTTTTCAAGCACTGTGAATCACAGGTGCCACCTTGCCAAGAACTCAAGGAGCATTGCATTTGATGAGCCTTGCTTGTAGGTCTTAGGCGGGTGTTATGGGTGAGAGAGAGAGAGAGAGAGAGAGAGCGAGAGAGAGAGAGAGAGAGAGAGAGAGAGAGAGAGAGAGAGAGAGAGAGAGAGAGAGAGAGAGAGAGTAGACGGCTGGATAATCACCATGTGGGAACGTGTTCTTAGAAGATGGGCAGCGAATTACTTATTAATTACTACAGCAAACCCGAAGTGTATAAATAGGGCCCATTACATTATTATTGGGTTGGCAATTGTTATCACTTGTATTAGCGCTTTGGGCTATCATTGTACTTGAGCATCAGTGGCAATATTGTCGGCTGTACTTTCCCTCTATAATCATATTCGCTGTAATCTTGATCTGTAATCTCAATCATGGCATATATTTCAGTGATACTTACTTCTCATCCAGTCTTTTGAATTTGAATCTAAATCTTAACCTTATTCCAGTCTATAAGTCTGATTCTTATTTCAGTATCCACATTTCAGTCTAGTCTCTGATTTCTGTCCAGTCTGCTGTCTGAAATCTTCCCCCGCTAGTAGCTGAAATCCTTCAACACTGGAATTAGTTGTCTCAAGAGATCAGCTCCAATTCCATTTTGGCGATCACGGTGGGACGAGCTGAAGCTCGTTGACCGAAAGACTCTTCTCCCAGTTGAAGTTTTCAGCAAT
Source organism: Adiantum capillus-veneris (assembly GCF_014529385.1). Taxonomy (NCBI): domain Eukaryota; kingdom Viridiplantae; phylum Streptophyta; class Polypodiopsida; order Polypodiales; family Pteridaceae; genus Adiantum; species Adiantum capillus-veneris. The sequence continues at coordinate 160,270,609 of NC_140941.1, read as the reverse complement.
GGCACCAAAATCCAATCGTGGCCGGAAATCTACCATTCGTGTTGACCCCATTACTGAGGAGTCAGGAAGAGAGTCTGACCCCAAGCAAGAGAAAATGACTGACACTGAGGCTCAGGAGGAGCATATTCAGGCTGATGAGGTGCAGGACTCACAGCACTCCAGTCATTCTCGACGCCGACGGGCAGAACGGGAAGCACGAAAGGCAAAGAGTTCCAAGAATTCTCAGTCTCGCCCAAGAGATGAGCATATCAAGGGCAGAAAGGGAAGTCACCGTACTTCTAGTGGAAAAAACAGAGAAGATATTGATAGTGAGACAGAGACAGAGATTGATTGGGATGTTGACACTGACAATTGCAAGAAGGCTCCCAAGTGTCATTCTGAAGCCAAGAAGAGAAGTGGTGGGATCAGCAGTAATCGAAATGATTACACAGATTCCCTGAAGATTTCCTTTCCCATATTCAAAGGAGGGAAAAAGGATGATCCAGATGTTCACATACAAGCTTTTGAGCAGTATGCTGAACTAAAAAACAGTGATGAAGATGATTGGGGGGAATATTTTCCACAAACCTTGAAGGAGACAGCGACGAGGAAATGGTATTACCATTACCCTGCATGCCAGCTGAGATCATATAAAAAATTACTTAAGGCCTTCAGGTTGGAATATTCCAACAATCGAGGGGACAAGGATATTCTCTGTGAATTGGATCAGATCAAACAGAGGAATTTGTCAGTCCGCAGCTATGTAGAAAAGATAAAAGAACTAACCAGGCAGTTGTAAGAACCGCCATCTGAGAAGAGATTGAGTTCATGGTTTCTAAATGGGTTCAGCAGCAAGAAGCTTAGGGAACAAGAAGTACCAGCCCCTACAAAAAAATTCAATGACCTAGTCCAAAGAGAATTAAAGCTAGAACAGCAGGCTAAGAAAGAGAAGAGCCACAAGAAGCGAAGGACCAGTAGCAGTAGCTCGGCTACTGAAGCTTCTGATTCCAGTGCAACGTCCAGCAGCTCCGAGAGCAGCTCCAATGAACGAACAAAGGAGAAATCAAAGAAGGGATCATGGACCAAGAAGATTGAAGAAATGGCTAGGCAGATTGCAGAAATTAGCCACACAAGACAGCTGGTCCGAAAGATGGAGACTTGGTGTTCAAGATGTAAATCCAAGGACCACATCTCCACTGAATGTCCACAATGTACCTACTGCAAGGCCTTTGGTCACCTATGGAATAATTGTGGCATCAAAATTCACCATTTTAAGAAAGGAAAGGATCTATCAGTGGTTGCCTACACTGAACCACTGAAGGTTGAACCAATCAAAGTAGCTCAAGAGGAAAGACCAGGTACCAATGGTACTGGTCAAGGACGTGGCAGATACCAACCAAGAATGGGCAGAGGAAGAGGAAGAGGCAACTTCCAGACCAGGAGAATGAATTGCTATACCTGTGGGAAGTATGGTCATTTTGCAGCCCAATGTCCAGATGCACCGGTAACGACTGCTACTGAGGCTAAGGCACCAGAGCCAGTCCCAGTCAAGGTGGTTACCACGAGCAAGGGAGTAATCATTGAAGAAATTCCAGACATTTCAGAAGTACCAGTCAATCCTAATAGCAGCAAGTGGGCTCAACAAAGGGAAGTTTTGAAGGCCAAAGGTAAAGAAAAGGTGGTAGATGAGTGGCAAGAGCAGCTGGAGCTAGCAGCTAAAATCACAGAGGATTTAGCTAAGAAGCTACCAGAGCAGCCAAAAAGTTTCGAAGCTAGAGTCATTCAGAAGATACCAGCCCAATCGACTGATAAAGATCAGTCAGTACCGGCCATGACAGAGACCATGCTGGCTGTAGTACATGGACTAGCTGATGAAATGGGAGTGGATGGAAAAAGTAGAAGTATTGCTAAAGAAGAATGGCAGTGTGAAGACACCAGTTCTTCAAGCTCTGCCAATCAGTCTGACCAAGAGCGAGAGGAAATTCATGTGAAAATTTGTGATACAATCCAGAAGCTGACTGTAGAGCTGGAGGATATAAGAAAGACCTTGCCTGAGGTGGCCAACTTTATCAGACAACGTAGGAAGACTGAGGCAGAGGCCAAAACAGTGGACCTGACGGATGTCCGAGATGATGAAGTTCCACTTTTTCAAGTAGACTACAAGCTCAGGAAGCAATGGGAACCTCTCTCAAGCGTCATACTGGATGGAGGAGCAGGAGTCAACATAATGGGAGCCCATCTTCACCAAAGAATGGGTATCACTAACATGAAACCAACACCATTCAAAGTAAGAATGGCAGATCATCGAGTCGTATAGGCGACGGGTATGATTGAAAACATGCAGATAAGAGTTGCAAGGGAGAAATTCAAAACCAGTTTCCTAGTCTTGGATGTGCAGGGAGCATATGGAATGCTACTAGGCCACCCATGGTTAAGAACAACACATGCTGTTCATGACTATGCAAACCAAACTTTGACCATAGAAGGGGCTAGTGGCAGAATCAAAATCCAGACCAACAACACCAGGAGCTGGAAAAAGGAACTGAGGCCGAAGGAGTTGTATCAGAAATACAGAGCCAAGAAAATTGAGAGAATGCTAGCAGCTCTATGAACATATTTCGTTTGGCAGAAATCGATTTGAATGCAGTCCTGCTGAACAAAGAGCAAGCTGACAAGCAGAAGAGGCAATTCCCTAATCAGTTTACTGAAGTCAATGCAGGGGAAAAAACAGTTCAGCTAACTCGAAGAATGGAGGAACCAGCTGATACTGGCATAATGAAAGAACCAGTATGTTCTGAAGAGTACCCACTGGACCAGAATAATGATTCAAAAATGAATGGACCTTCTTGGGACTACGTTGAAGAATCGACCAAACGAAAAGGAGGCGGACCAAACTGGTTGCTTTGAGACGATCAGGAAGTAGAGGAGTGGAACCTGGGATCAGAGGAAAATACCAGAATGATCAAAGTCAAGAGGCACCTCAAACCTACAATGAAGGAAAAGGCACGGAAAATGTTCCAGAACTATAAAGATGTGTTTGCCTGGGAACATACAGATTTGAAGGGAGTAGATCCTGAAGTCTGTCAGCATCGAATACCTCTGAAACCGAATGCTAGGCCAGTAAGATTGCAAAGATACCGGATGAACCCCAACTATGCAAAGAAGGTAAGGGAGGAGATTGATAATCTTCTCAAGGCTGGGTTCATTACGGAAGTAGCAAGCAGTGATTGGTTATTTCCCATAGTCGTTGTTCCTAAGAAGAATGGGAAATTAAGAGTTTGTGTCGACTATAGGAAACTAAATGCCCAGACTATTAAGGATCCATTTCCCTTACCTTTTACTGATATGTTGCTTGATGAGATCGCAGGATATGAGATGTATAGCTTCATGGATGGTTATAGAGGCTATAACCAGTTACAGATCGCTCCTAAAGATAGGGCCAAGACCACTTTCATCACTGAGTGGGGAGCATTCATGTATCTGGTGATGCCTTTTGGCCTGTGCAATGCACCAGCTACTTTTCAGCAGTGTATGATGGAGATGTTTAATGAATTTCTTCATCGGTTCCTCGCCATTTTCATGGATGAATTCACTGTCTATTCAGATGAGGAACAACACCTTCTATTCCTAGAGATGGTTTTTAAACGCTATCAGGAGAAGCGGATTTGCTTGAATCCATTCAAATCTGTATTTCTGGTCTGGAAGGGACAGCTACTGGGACATGTGGTTTCCCGCAATGTAATAGAGATGGCCAATGACAAAATACAGTGTGTCCAGCAAGCTAAAGCACCCAGAACTGCTTCAGAGTTGAGTTCTTTCTTGGGTTATGTGAATTTCTATAGAAGATTTGTACACAAGTTTCCTTCTCAAGTAGTACCACTATAGGAGCTTACAAAGAAGAGTAAGTTCAACTGGACTGCTGAGTGTGAGGAGAGTTTCCAGAATTTGGAAAAAGCCATTTCCAGTAAACCAGTCCTTAGGCAGCCGAATTGGGATATTATTTTTCATGTACATGTAGATGCTTCAGGATTGGCAATGGGGGAAATATTAGCTCAGCCAGATGGCAGAACAGACTATCCGGTCTATTTTGCTAGTCGCAGATTCAGTCAGGCTGAACAAGGCTATACGACTACTGAAAGAGAAGCCCTCGGAATGGTTTTTAGCGCTACGAAGTTCAGGCATTACCTATTGGGGAAGTTATTCCATTTTTATGTGGATCATCAAGCTCTTCTGTTTCTGATTAACAAAGTTATTATTCAAGGCAGGCTGATAAGATGGATGATGTTCCTTACGGAATTTGAATTCAGAATTTTCCATAAGCTTGGCCGAAACCAATGTGGAGTTGACTTTCTTTCCAAAAGTACGGAGGGATATTCAGAATCACCTCTGAGAGATGAGCCAATGGATGCTGATTTATTTCAGTTAGAATCAGAAGAATCAGTGGATCCTGAATGGTATGATATTTATCAATGCCTTTCCCAAGGTGCCTTTCCAGAGGATTGGAATAAGAATCAGAAGAAAGCTCTGATCATAAAAAGCCTGAAATTTACCATCATCGGAGGAGTACTTTATCGACTAGGTGTGGATGGTATACTTCGATGATGTGTCCCTATGGAAGGAAGAATGCAAGTGATTTTAGAAGCACATAATGGTGAGTCTGGTGGACACTTTTCCAACAAAGTGACCTACAAGAAGATTATGCAAGCAGGTTTGTGGTGGCAAACACTGATTGCTGATGTCAGAAGTTTTTGTAAAACTTGTGACATATGCCAAAGAATGGGCCGACCAACAGCTGTAGACATGACTCCCTTAATGCCAATACAACCATTGGGAGTATTCATGAAATGGGGACTGGATTTTATGGGACCTTTTAAGAAGGTGACTCCCAAGAAGAACAAGTACATCGTGATGGCTACTTGTTATGTTACCAAGTGGGTTGAAGCTAAGGCTCTTCCTGACAACACAGCCAAGTCAACTGCAAGGTTTCTATTTGAGAATATTGTCTGCCGATATGGATGTCCAGTAGAAATTGTGACCGATCAAGGAACACATTTTATCAATGATATTATGGAAATCCTATTGGATACGCTTTCAGTCAAGCATCGGAAATATACTCCTTACTATCCTAGATGCAATGGACAGGCTGAAAATGGCAACAAGACAATAAAGACTATTCTCACTAAGGTGGTGCAAAAGAAACTAGACCAGTAGGATTTGAAGCTTCAGACTGCTCTATGGGCTTATAGGACAGCTTATAAGGTAACTACTGGAATGAAACCATTCAGAATGGTGTATGGTACTGAAGCTGTGGTTCTTATGGAGTTTGTAATCCCCAGTCTGAGAATGGCTGTGAAGTATGGATTAGACTTCAACCATAATCTTAAGAAAAGGCTGGATGAACTGATGCAGTTAGATGAACTCAGGCAAAGGGCTATATTGGAACAAGAAATTGTTCAACAACAAAGGAAGCACTGGCATGATCGCCGAATTAAAGTTCGAGAATTCCAGAAAGGAGACTTAGTGCTTCTATATCAGTCCAGATTGGGTCCAAAAAAGCCAAATTTGAAGATTGCTTGGGCAGGACCTTTTGAGGTCGATTGGGTCTTCTCCAATGGCACAGTCAGATTGAAAGATTTATCTGGATTGATGTTGCCGGGAGTGTATAATGGAGCAAAGATCAAGCTCTATTATTCAAAGACCAGAGAAACTGGGTTAGAACAAGGAACTAAGGAACTAAGGAATCAGATATTTTTGGATTTTTTCATGTGCAACCAATTCTAGTTTCAGAACCAATACCAGAAGGACCAGATCGGTCTGATCTTAGAATCAGTACCAGTATGGTCGCACCAGACTGGGAATCAGTTCAGTACTAGTATGGACACACTTTCCAAATTTTAAGCGCCCAACGGTCAAATGGCACGCCAGTGGTAATTATTACAAGGATGGGTCGCAGTCTTGTCCAATGCATGTCTGCCACGACAGCAACGACGCACACAACTCTAGGAGCGGCGAGTGGTGGAGCTTTTATGGCGCGAACACATATAACAGCCAGGAGAGTTAGCATTTTCCCCCATAAATCTCCTGCGCGACGCTTTCCTCCTGTCAACCATTCGCCATCTCCGAGCTCCGAGGTTTCTTCACTACATCCGCAAACTTCGACCTCTGACTGTTAGACAGTATTACCAGCGACACCAGGAAATGGCTTCGACACAATTAAGTCATCTTCTCCTTCACCTGTTTCGTCGTCATTGACCTCACAGTGTATGGGTAGAAGAAAACGCTCAGAGAAGATGCAGGAAACTCTTGAGGAAACCCAGGCTATAGTTGCTGAGGCAAAGGCAAGACTTTCCGTTCTTCCATACAGTAAAATCCAACGATATGTATTTTATGATCACGCAATGACTCTGCTACAACTTTGGGATCTGCGAGTTGTGTTGCAAGCTACAAGGATTGCTTTTGATGCAGATATCATCAAGAAAGTTCTTGATTCCTTTGATGCTGAAACTAGCAGTGCTATGGTAAATAGTAGGAAGGTGTCAGTGACACCAAAAGCCATTGCATTTGCATTTCGGATGCCTAATGAGCCCAAACCGTCTGTGACAACTTCGCAACAAATAATTATCGCTCTGAAGGAAGATGAAACGGCTAGAAAGAAGCGCAAGGAAAGTGCTCAAAAAGTTCCAGTAGCAGGATTGGAAGCCTCCACTGCTTACAGGTTTGTAGCTGAAGCAGTCAGCCTTAAGAACAACCCAACGTATGTGTCAGAAAAATTGTTTGCTATGTTGTTGGCCAAGATACTGGATCCACAAGTCCATATCAACCTTTGTCAAATACTCTCGCATAATGTAATCCAACAGACTGCCAAGCTGAAATCTCAAACTGTTTTCAAGGCATGGTATGTCTGGAAATTCCTGTTATTGGGCTACTGTTGCAGATGTTAATGAGCAGGTAAAGCAGGCTTGGAGTGAGCAGCCCATTTCTGAACCAAAGAAAATTGAACTGTCCTCAGAAGATGAGGAAATAGACAGTCAAACGATTTCCACTGACCTGAAAAGGAAAGCCACTGCGGAAGAAGCTGGCAGTTCAAAGAAGTCAAGAATTACACTGACAAAAAGCAGTGAGTTCTTGAAGCAAATAGAAAGCCAGGTTAAGGTAGTAAGCACTGAGAAAGCTGAGATGAGTAAAACTGAGCAGCAATCTGCTCAGAAGACTGTGCCTAATCACCCAGTTGTCAAAAATACAGTTGCTACTGGATCTGGGAAAGATCATGTCAAGCCAGTCACTGTTGAGAAGATACCAGACCAGTTAGGGGACAAATGCAAGAGTCAACTGGACAAAGGGGAAGGTCCAGCGTTCTCAACTTTTTCTGGTAGAGTTCCTGCCATTACTGGAAACCCTCTGCAACCGGTAAAATAGGATAAGTTGCAGCAAATGCAAACTCGGAAATTGAGAGGGCATCTTTTGCTTGAAACTGGGCATACAAAGGATGATGATGATGCCCCACCACCATCTCCACCTCCAGGACCTGGTACTGGTGGGACAGGGCTAGACAAAGGAGGCCAGTCCAGCCAGACCAACCAGACCAGAATGAGGGTCAGCAGGAAGGACAGGATAAAGAGCACCAGTCGGGTAATCTGCAGACTGAAGAGCAGCAGCCCAGTAACACTAGGAATCAGCCAACTGATCAGTCCCATCACAGCAGAGAGGCTAGAGGGAAAATGAAAGTTCAGGATGAGGGACCAGTGGTTGATCATCAGCATTCACTACAGCTCATTACTTTGAATAAGCAACTAAGACATCAACAGGCCTCCATCACCAGACAGTATCTGGAGGATGATGCTCTCTGGACTGACTTGGAAAGATTTCAAAGACTGTATGTGGGAGCCAGGGGAATGGTAGAACATTGGAAATCAGCTGCTTTCCATGATAAAGAAGCTTGTAGACTACCTGCGCATCCCAGTACAGTCCAGTTGTTGGAACGAGTTCCGGAATGGATACTCAATGCTGATGAGAAAGTGGCAAACCCACACTGGCAAAGGTAGTCTACTGCAGATTGTTGGTCCTTAGCTCTAGAACTGGAACTTCTGTTGGGTAACAAACCAGCTTACCGCTGCATGAAGCATATTAGGGTACAACTCAAGGAAGTTCTGGTATAAATGCAAGCTGCCAGAGGTATTTTGGATCAGAGAGTCAAAGCCATTCTTGAGGACCAGACAGCTACATGCAGAGGACCTCAAACACGAATGTCAATAGGAGCACAGGAAACTGCTCTCCGAACCCTGTTCCAGCTAGTGAGAATCACCAGAAAGATGATGCAGCAGGAAAACCAAGCTGTTCTCAATTTCTTGGAATTTAGGCCTGATTCTCCAGTTCTCTTGTATGTTGTTCCAGCAAGAGAAACTGAGCTGCCAAGATTCTTTCCAGCGCTGTATCCTCAACATCAAGAACCAGTTGATCGACTCACATATTTCAAAATAACTGATGTGCTTCAGGATTGGTATGAGCGATCAACTGTGGAATGGAAGACTTGGCAGACATTGCTCAATGATGCTCTCTAAATCAATGACATTCAGGCAATGAAAGAGGAGCTTCATAGGATTCAGCTGTGTATGGGCCAGTGGAAGATTCAAGTCAGAGGATTGACCAGGATTACTAATCAGTTGCTACAACTCACGGTCGAATCTTCCAAATTGCCTGAAAAAGACATTGCAGCAAAGCCGGGTCTGGCACCGCAGTACAGGGAGATGGATGAAATTATTTTCGAAGCCTGCGTCAAAACAAATCAGCCTCTTCAGAAGGATGGATCCATACTGCTTCGCATTGTCATAAGCTGGCCCGAACCAGACTGAGCAAGGGCACTCGTACACTCTATGATCCTGACACCAAAACCTATCATTCTCTCATGCCTTATGAGGTAGAGATGACCACAGACTGGCGGGATCAGCTTGAGCAGGAGGCCATTTACCGACTGATTCAGAAGGAGAATGCTGGTGCTGGGACTTCTCAGGCACCATCCCGGTCAAAGAGCAAAGGCAAAAGGAAGACGGTCCAATGGAAGGATACTGGGTAGTTCCATCTCAGAATTCAGTGTGGCGACTTTTCTTCTCAGCAGGCAGGGAGAGATGACAGCTCTACCTTGGCCTGATGACAGCTCCACCTTGGCCTGGTGAGAGCTCCACCTTGGCCTTTTTCGCTGCCTCCTGCAATCCTTGGTCCTTCTTGAACTCCTACTCGTAATCTTTGAATGGCCATTCTCTATGTGGTCAAGCTGGCATCCCAACATCAAAACCAGACGATGGATTTTTCAGTCTCACATCAGAATCAGACAGGGGGGGAGAGCGGAGGAGGCGGAGGGGTCAAATATGGGCACATTCTCCAGCTATGTGTTGCTAGATTTGCAGGGCTGGCATGATCGGATCTAGGTAATGGAGTTGGTTGTGGCCATGATCATGAAGAGCTTGCCGACAAGGCTGTCGGGGCTGCTTCCGCCTGTCGTCAGCTGTGCGAGATAAGCGTCGTCGATGTGTGCAAAGTATTAGCCAGAGGAGACGAGATATTCTTGCGAGCCAAAACAGGTATTGTGGTTGGAGTACTCACCGGCAGAAGGGGTTGTTGAACACCGGCAGGGCCACTGAGCTCGTGTGATGAGTTTTCATGGATGTTGATAGCGGCAGAGTCGAGACAGGTTGAGTTTTTTTCCTGATTTTGAGCAGTCTTTGAAATGCGATTTTCGTTAGAGTTTGAACGTGGATTTTCGTCCAAGTAAAGTTCATATCAATACTTTTGACTCCAAAGGGAACAGTATCCCTCGCTCGGCCCCCATCTTCCCACGTCGCACGCTCCTTGCAGTGACCAGCAAGCTCTACAAGCCAACGATGCAGGGACACACACACACACACACACACACACACACACACACACACACACACACACACACACACACACACACACACACACACACACACACACAGGTCTTTCCACCATTGTCATCGATTCCCCTTTCCCACACGACAAAAACAATCTACTAATGACGAGGGCAACTTAGGCTTGGAGCCAAGTAAAATCAGCTTCAAAAGCCAGGAGGAGGAGGAGGAGGAGGAATTGAGGCATCGCTCTACAACTCATCATTGACGAAGCAGGAGGGGGCGAAGAGAAGCTTATCTATACTATTTTGCATCGATACGGAGCTTTGATGATGGCGGGCCTCGTAGAGCTGGAAGGAAACCTAGGTTTAATGTAATCCCACCTTCAAATTTTGGTATTTACCTCTAAATTTTAAATTGAACTTGATAAAACCTATAGCATGTAGAGAAATTTAGTGTAAAAACATTGAACCCTGGCACTTCCTTGGTAGACATGTATGCCAAATGTCGTGCACTTCATACAACACAAGAAGTGCTTGACGAGCTTAATCTATGGGATGCCATCTCTTGGAATGCACTCGTTGTGGGATATGCCCAACTTGGGCAGGGCCAAGAATCTCTGGGTTGTCTGTTCAAAGCGAGGGTGTCTCTACGATGCAATCACATACACTTACATCTTGAAGGCAAGGGCCAAATGTAATCATGTACACTTGCACTTGCTAATATGGGCAAAAGAATTCACGATAATATTGTTAGTCAGGGGTTATTGAAAAAAAAACATCATGCTTACCACTACATTGGTTGGGACTTGCCATGAGAGAGAGAGAGAGAGAGAGAGTAGAGAGAGGCCACCGAAGGCGGCCGGCCATACTTGTTATAGATAACGGTCATGCTTGTCGAGCCAGGACGTCTCCCAGAGACCATAGTCGCATCAGCTGATGGGGGGCCACCCCATGGCAAAGGCATACACTTACCCAAGTGTTTCAAGGGCATTCTCATAAGGTTGATAGTTTCTAGCCTTCTACACGTGTTTGAAGTAGCAGAATGTAACACTTTGCGTATTGATAAGAAGCAGTTGGCTCTTGAATACCTTCCCCCCTAGGAGTAGATCGTTCTTGAAGAACCCAATCTTCCATGTCTTTTGCACCCATTCACAAAACTTTCCTGCTAGGCAACATATCATCGGGTATGCCTTAAAAAAGTGAGGAAGGTCCTCACTTGCAGTTCTACATTGCGAGCGTCTGTTTGTGCCAATAACTCTAGGTAGAATCTTCACACTAGTGGGTAAGGCTCCCCATATTTACCTTACATAGAGAAACCTTCATCCGATGCAACCATTGTGGGCACCAGATGTTCTCAAAAATTGCCACCCATCTTGAATATTTCGGATATTGCTTGCCCCACTGCTTGCTCAGGTGGGAGAACCAATCCATCGAGACCATCACAATGTTGTACACATCCTTGGCATGCGATTTCAAGAAGTGTCTATCTGTGGGCCAAGGCAACGCTTTCCACTTGCCTTGTTTTTTTTTTCTTTTGTTCTTATAAATATAATCTCACTCACTTTTGTGAGTTTTGCAAAAAAAGTTAAATTCTAGTCTAGAATAGTTAAGGAGAAGAGCACAAAGGACCCTTACAAAAAATCCACAGTGAGATGCAAGTGTAGAGGCCTCTATATCAAAACCCTTTTTTTTGTTTGCAGTACTCACAATATGTGAGTGCAAAACATATTAAACTAAAAAATTTATAGAGCAAGCAATGCCCAAACTCGGCCATGGCATCCAACCACCCACATGACCATCATCAGTCCATGGCCCATTAACTTGCTCAAATAGGGGAGGCAAACCTCGACAACACAATTGCTCATAACACCCGGCAGCTTTACAAGGAGCCACCCTCAGTACAATCAAAACATAATTACCACTTGGCTACCATATTAGGTTGCAGACCTCTTGCCACCAGATAAGCAACGTCCCAAGCAATGACAACTAGAGAGCCGGAACAAAGAACATTTCAACAATAGTCCGCATATTGGGGGGAGTCCATGCACTCCAGCATCGGCCGCTCAGGGTCCATCCATAAAAAATGAAACCGAGAAGCTGTCAAACCATGGCCACCACGGTGCCAACCAAGGCTGAACACAGTGTTGCAGACTGATTAGGGTAGCCAAGCCCCATCCAAAGAACCTCTTCCGCTGCCACTAGAGAGCTCGATGTCTGTCACGCACAAAGCCTCCGCGAAGAAGAGATGGGGTGCATGGCAATTTGAAGTACCTTCTGCAGGTTGCCAACGAGGTGGAATGGATTCGGGTGGAGGAAAATATTGAGGAGCTACGGCATGTGCGAGGTTGGCCTAGTCCAATATAGCACAGTACGGGGTTAAGGTGCAAGGGCATTTGTGGAGCTGAAATGATCGTGCGGAACAGGTGTTTAAAATATGGAGTAGACGGGTCGATATTGGAACGAAGAGCATTGGCAAGTTGTGGTCTGCATGGGCTACATACAAACTAGTGAGGCATTCACAACAACAGGTCGACATGGCAGGCTGGTGGTGTAAGGGTGCTACGTAGATATGGGAGCCATTAGTTACTGTGTCTAAATGCGCAAACGTTTGGTAGGCCAAAGGTGAGGCATGGCCGAATTGCAATAGGGAGGGCAAGCTCTAATATGGCCATGGGTGGTATAAGATAGTAGTTGGAGGCGGCACGTACCGGACGCAGGGTCATGGCATGCCATACAAAAGGTTGGACAACAGATCTGGCAGTTTGCTGCATGTATCATTTCATGCTCGACTGTCAGCACCCTTCAACAGGCTGCTCCGTCCGACACTCTACTCAAAGCCGAGCCAACTCCCGAGCTCCACAACCCCATCTCTGTGCGTCTGTAGTTTATCTTTGTTATCCCTGCACCTTCCCTATCCCATAGCTCATGTGGGTGTAAACACCTACAGCTGGAGAGCCCTCTTCGTCCCACTGCTACTCCGCTTGGATAGCCCCTAGCTCCTGTTCCATCATCTGTGTCATATTCCCTACCAACTGTCCCAGCCAGATATGCCCACCGCCATCATCATCCACCTTGTGCTCTCCACCACCATGCACGATGCCAGGCGAGCTGTGGAGGCGCGCGCGCGCGTGCGCACGAGAGAGAGAGAGAGAGAGAGAGAGAGAGAGAGAGAGAGAGAGAATTAAGAGAAATTTTGCGCGCTTTTGTGTGTGAGAGAAGGATTCAATGAAAGAGAAACAAGAAAAGGAAAGGAGGAGATAGAGGGACACAGAGACTTAAGGAAGAGAGAGAAGAGACAACAAGTAGAATGTAGGAATGGTAGTGAGAGAGGTAGGGAGTAGGAGTAAAGGGATATTCAACGGTAAAAGGGTCAGGTTTGCAAAATTGGGAAACGATTCCAAAGACTCCAAATATTTATTATAGGAAAACTTATCAAAATACTCCTCTAATTTGTGAAAATTCTTAAAATACCTCTCAATTTTTTAAAATTCTTGAAATATCCCCAATATTTTGTCAACTCCCTCCAATTTAAAAAATTCCCAAAATATCTTCAATATTTTGTGAGATTTTCCAAAATTCCCAAAATACCTCTAGTTGTGAGAATAAATTTATCCAAAGATAAATTTTTTTGTTGCTTTTCATAAGAAGATTGATTATATGTCAATATAAGACGCCAAAACTAGAATTTGAGTTGGTTATGTAGCCTTTGGAGATGAATCGCTTCATTATTTTTAGACATAATTGCCTTTTTTTTACAAAGTAATTTATGACAAATTATATGCTAAGTACTCAAAAACGGATCTCAATTGGGTGAAAGTATGTTAACCTATCATGCTTTTTCATGTCCTGGACAATGCTACTAGCACAATTTTGACATATGCTAACTAGTACAATAACTTGAGCTACATCTCCAAGATGTATGACATATGATATATCAATAGAAAGCACTTGAAACAAGGAATCCAAATGTACAATCTCCGACAAATTTTGATATTATTTGTAAAAAATTTACCGGACGCCCAACTTTTTGAAGGTGTGCTAACTTGAAACTGCTAACTAGCACAAAAAGCGCGACAGGTTAACATGCTTTCACCCAACATGTCAAAAAGAGTAAAGATTAGAAATTCTTGAACAATCCAACCCAAAATAGATATAAGGGTATTTTCGGAAATTTTGAAATTTGAGACGTATTTTGGGAATTTCCACAAATTAGAGGGATATTTTGGTAATTTTCCCTTTATTTTATTCCAAGTTTTGGCACAATGGTGGTCTTTCCATGCTCTCTTCTCAAGAGGGCAGGCCTTGTGATTTTATCACTTGTTTAAATCAAAACTCACAATTGTGACTGGATTATATTGAGCAGCCCAAAATTACAAGGTTTTGTCATGCTCATGTTAAGCCATGACAATCTCCAGGGATCATAATTACAATGGCTATCCCTACCACCCCGCCTCCACATCCTTGATACACAAGGTTCATACTCTTGTCATTCGGAGATCTTTCGTTTACCGATGGCCAAGATTTGCCCCCATCCTAGGCATTCCATCTGCTGACAACAAAGCACAAGTAGTCCTAGACCAATCCTCCGAGTGATGTTTGCACCCGAGTGCCCATATTAGCACTTTGCTTTCTTGTATAATTTTTGCGAAGCTTGCCACCTCAAATCCTCCTTCAAAAACATGGCGGTTCCTTGTCTGCCATACATTATGAAAGAAGAAGTATCTGACGATCTGAGTGCTGACGAGGAGTACAGGACTACCTGAATTTTTACCTCCAAGGCATAGGTCAGTCTTGAAAAATCTAATTTTCCATGTTCTCTGGACCCACTTGCATACTTTCCCTGCGAGGTCTTTTATAGCTGGGTAATCCATGAATAGGTGGGCCAAATCTTCACTAGCTAACCTGCACCCCAAGCGTCGACCTGACCCAATCTCTCTCTCCTGAATCTTCACCCCCGTCGGTAGAGCACCCCAAATAACCTTCCATAAGAAAACCTTCATGTACTGCAGAACCTTTGGCTTCCATATGTTCTCCATTACATGCTCCCACCTCTCCTCTGGCCATTGGTTTCTCCATAGCTTGTTAAGGGGGCTAGACCAATTCTTCTTTTGCATCATTGTTCAATAAATGCTTTTAGTATGGGGTTTCCACAAGAGACTGCTTCCGGGCCATTTCCAAGCATTCCAGTCCAACTCCAAATCACAGATTGACATCACTAGATTGTCAAGCTCTTTCATCACTTTGTGGACAAGCAAGACCTCTAAGCTATTAAGCTGATACTGGGCAACCATAAGGTCAATGGCTTTCCAACTCTTGTTGACATTGTCCCGGAAGTGCTCAAGTCGGTTCAGACCCTATTATTCAACTTCCTAGCTGTCTCAATCCAATAGGGAGTTTGTGGCGGATCTACAACTTTGGAGAGCCAGGGGGACCAATGCAGGATGGAGTTCTTGAAGTATCTGGCTTCTTCCCCCCACTTTAAGACTCCTGCTGCTCTATTGCATTTTCTTACCAATTCTCCTGAGCTGCCCCCCAGTCTTAACACTAGGTTGGTAACCTAACAAGACATAAAAGTGTCCTTTCAGGGTTTTGAAAAAAATCTCCAAAACCATAGTAGATCCACTCATTTTGTAAAATCCTTTCATGAGGTTATAGTTCAAGGCCTACTACACATGGAAAAAATAAGAAACTTGTAAAATTTCTCATCTTTTGGTCACACCAAGCCTCCAAAGTTGATGGACCAATACATTTTCATCAAAACAATCATTTCTTACGTTTTGTTGCATAAAAATAAGATTAGGGATTTTTGTAGGACTTGAGATAAATTCCCTAGTTAACTTCAATGGGTTGGTGATCAGAACATATGATTGCTTCTCACTCACTATTTTTTGTTTTGCCAAAATAAATAGGTACAAAAAAGTTGAATTTTTACCATTCTGCAAACCTATCATCAAAGTTTCTATAGCCACGCTCAATACAAATAATATATGCATGTTTTCTTAGTTCCCTATTGTCCTTTAGGTTTATAAGGAGCCATGGAGTATTCAAAAGAATAATACATCTCTTACCAAGGGGAATCTTAGGGACAAAGATGAAGTGCTAAATACAGCAAACATGGAAAAACTGGGTTCAACATTATGAGTTGTAGAATCCCATGGAAACTATTCAATATCTAGCCAAATTTGATCCTTATGACTAGATATGGTTACTACCTACAAAATGCATGTAGTTGTCATAAGAAAATAACAATATTGAAAAAGCTATACTTGATATACTAGAAAGTTTCATTTTCTTTTATAATTGAAAAAATCAACCATCTAGTTGCAAAAAGTTGAAAAAAGCCAAAAACAGGACCCGTTTTTTCACACAGTTTAGGTTGTGAAATGCTGTGCAAGGACAAGGTTGAAGATGGAATTGATATTCCAAAAAAATGTAGAGTTTTTTTCAGCTTGTAAGACAACTTTCTAGACAGATAGCACCTCAAAATCCATTTTGAAACACTTGACATAATTCAAGGAAAATGGTCATTTAACAGGACATAAAAGTATCCCATTACCAACCTAGTGTTAAGGTAGACCATGCCGGGGCTAACAATTTGTCATGAACCTCCACCCCTCTCCACTTTCCACCCTTTGAGCTAGGTTTAGCTGCTTCTATCATATCTCTGATCATGACAGCCAAACTTGATCCTGTTTAGCCAAGGAAACAACAAATTTGGTGCAACAAGCTTCTGCATGGGCCACAGGGTTGAGAATTCCGAGGCCTCCTTGATTCCCCGATCGAGCAACTAATTCCTAAGTGGCCCATTGCCATGGCCTGGAAGATTTCGTGTTATTTTTCCATAAAAATATTTTTACTAGTTTTAAGAACTCTTTCCAGTGAGACAGTTAGCCATCTTGAGAAGCGGGCTAGTGAAGGCAATATAAGGAATCATAAAGGCATTCATCACTTTTATCCGACTTGGGAATGCGAGAAGAGCATACCCCCACCTACTCATTTTTGTTTTGATTTTTTCAATCACCCACTTGAATCTTTGCTTGTGAGTTACATCAACCCGCAAGGGGGCTCCCAGATGCCTAAAGATATTCCCTTTTGTGACAATCTCCCCTGACCAGACAAAAGGGTCAAATGAGTCATTTTCCGATAGGAAAATCATACTTGACTTCTCTATATTACATTGGGACCCTGAAGCTACTGAGAACATTTGTACAATCTCTGGAGCTTTTCTAATGACCTGGGGACACGCCTACAAGAAGAGGAGTGAATCGTCTGCAAAAGGTTTTGCCAGGAGTTGGCTATTTCCTGGTAAAACGAGGCCTTGCACCTCCCCACGTTCAGCACTAGCTTCGAGCGTCATGATTAGAGGATGTGATCCTATGGCAAAAAGTAGGGGGGCCAGAGGGCATCCCTGTTTAATGGACCTTTTGACCTCAAAAGAGCACACAATTTTATCGTTGAATAGGAGCTCTGACTGGCTTCCAGGCCCCATTACACGAACCAGCCGACAGAGGCGCGGCCCAAAGCCTAGAGCTTCCACGACGGCTTCTATATATGTCCATGTTATTCTGTCATAGGCCTTGTCCAGGTCCAATTGCAGCAGAATGCACTCCTGCTTTGTGACAGTTGCGTATTCTATGCCCACCATTGCTGCCAAGATGTTATCGTAAATGGACCTTCCTTTTATGAAACCATGTTGATGGGGGGAGATGATCTTGGTTAGTAAGGGGGATAGTCTGAGGGCCACTTCTTTAGCTACAATTTTGTAGGCCACCGACATCATCGTTATAGGGCGCTAATGTTTTAGTTTAGAACAACAGATCTGTTTTGGGATGGGCTTGATAAGCCCTCACTTCACACTTGTCTCCAACGACCCTTCGACCATGGATTTATTGGACAAACTTGTGATTGGGGCATTGAGATCATCCCAAAATTCTATAGAATTCCACCATCATCCCATCCCAACCAGGGGACTTTTCCTTGCCAAGGGCTTGCAATGCTAGTGAACATTCGTCTTTGGAAAATGCCGGTTCCAAGTTATTAGCTTCTGAGTTGGGAATTTCCTTCTTGACACTCTGAAGTAAGGTCCCTCTGGCTTCTTCCACCTCTTGGGACTGGGTCTCCGGCTGTCCCATGATTTGACTGAGATAGCTCAGCATCAAACCAGCCATTTCATCTTGGTTATGAACTGATGTCCCTTTCTCATCATCGAGCGAGCGGACGTGACCCCGGCTCTTCTTGATTTTTAAATTTAATCCCTCAGAAATTGAGCTTGATTAGAGGCTTCCCGTTGCAGAAAAGTCTCCCTAGAGAGAAGTCTAGCCTTTTTTATATCTTCTAACTGCTCATTAGCAAGGTTTGATTTGGCTTCAAGCCATCATTTGTGTTCGATCTCAGTAGCATGCCCATTGGCTTTTATAGAGGTAAGCAATTGTACCTCCACTGTAAGATGCAAAAGGTGATCCTCCCTAGCTTTCTTGATTTGCGGGCCCGAGGTTTTGATTGCTTTCTGGATGCTCCGAGCAAAGAGGTCCCACGCATTGTGTTTCTTGAGGTCGACATCTTTTTTTATCTTACATACCAAAGCCCTTCTTAGAAAAGTCGAAGACGAGTCTATGTTGGTATTAGCTTCATGTGTCATTGTGTTAGGGTGGGTTCAGACTAGGCGATGAAAGAAAAATGCAAAGGGGAGTAGATCCTCCACTGTGAAATTTGATTGGTTGGAGTTGAGGCACTCTTCCGCCAGGCCCTCCATTTTTCTTCCGACCCCGCCCCCAGAAGAGTTGATGGCTTCTCTTAGCCCCCTTCACTTTTTCACTTTTCCTCCTCCACACTGTTCACACTAGGCGGCGGCACATTTAGAAAGTCTTGTTTCTTCCGCCGGTTCAGTCTGAACCTAGCCTTAGACTTTAAAATGAGAAACTAGACTTTAGAACGTGCAGTGCATCGCTCTGTGATGGTGAGGGTTTTCACTTTGCGATGAAGGTTAGGCTTCCTTGTGCTTGTGTGCTCGTCTGTACTGTGGCTCGGTAGTGCGTGGCTAGAATTTGCAACGCATTTGACCCTTGGAGGAGCACACTTATGTTCGCTAGCTTTTGCATCTTTTAGCACGCTAATTATATAGCCTTTGTAAGCGCGAGGTAGGTTGGCACTCATGTCTCATTGATAGGAATCTCACAAGATACCTCGGTTTGGGTAAAGAAAAAAGAAAACCTCTCTCTCTTATTAAGTTATGGAAAAATTACCAAAATACCCTCTAATTTGTGATAATTCCCAAAACACCCCTCTAATTTCAAAAATTCCCAAAATACCCTTGTTCAAAATTTTCTAATCTTTATTCCTTTTTGACAATTGACATGTGATTTTTCTGCTTAGCATGTAATTTGTCTAAAGATAGCAATTCACCTCCTAAGCTTGCATAACCAACTCGAATTCTAGATTTAGCGTCTTGTATTGATAGACAATCAGTCTTCTTATGAAAAGCTACAATGTTTTCTATATGTGGAGAACTTTAATCTCGCAAGGGGTGTTTTGGGAATTCTGGAAAATTTGAAGGGAATTTTGGGAATTTATGATGGGATTCTGAGTTGGGGAAGAGAGGAGATGGAGATATTGTTTTTTTTTTTTTGGGGGGGGGGGGGCATGTGGAGGAGAGAGAGATATGTCATTTGGAGATCTCTCTCTCTCTCTCTCTCTCTCTCTCTCTCTCTCTCTCTCTCTCTCTCTCTCTCGTTTGGGTTGAGGGGCATCTAGGATTGGAACTCTCTGTCATAGGAAAATCCTCAGCTCCAATCCATAACATGCTAGGGTTTCATCTGCCAGCATTGGGATGGGGTTGCAAGCTCACATCGCCAGCATCTCTCTCTCTCTCTCTCTCTCTCTCTCTCTCTCTCTCTCTCTCTCTCTCTCTCTCTCTCTCTCTCTCTCTCTCTCTCTCTCTCTCTCTCTCTCTCTCTCTCTCTCTCTCTCTCTCTCTCTCTCAGAATATGTGATGGCTTCTCCAGGAGATTGCGAGGGCATTAGGAAGGAGGAGGTATGGCGGCGCAGGGCCGGGAGGGGGGAGGCGAGATGCAGAGGTGGCACGAGGGAAATTGGCAATGTAAAAAACTATTTGGTTTTGCCTTTGGAATCTGATGAAGTTTCGCGCTTTTAAAAGTTGAGTGAGTAGGTAGGAGAGTATTAAAGCTTCTACCATGTTGCAATTATTATCTCCAATTTGTAGCTCTTTTAAAAAGAAAACTAGTATGTGACCCGCACGTTGCTGCGGCCAAGAAAAGCATGGCAATTGGATCTCTCTCTCTCTCTCTCTCTCTCTCTCTCTCTCTCACACACACACACACACACAATAGAAACGTAGTCCTTGGAATCACTATAGAAAGATAACAATGCATATGTACGCCTTCTCTCTATCTTTCTATCTCTCTAGAAAAGCATGGTAATTGGATCTCTCTCTCTCTCTCTCTCTCTCTCTCTCTCTCTCTCTCTCTCTCTCTCTCTCTCGCATACACACACACACACACACACACAATGGAATAGTAGTCCTCGGAATCACTCTAGAAAGATAACAATGCATCTAAATGCCTTCTCTCTATTTTTCTCTATCTCGTATTAGATCTTGAGATCAAGACTCATCAAGTAGGTCTTTGATATCTCTTTTATCACCTTCTTTCCTCCATTTCTTAATTATTTTAAGTTGAAGACTTGCTCAATAGCTCTCTCTCTCTCTCTCTCTCTCTCTCTCTCTCTCTCTCTCTCTCTCTCATAATAAACACATGGAGTGCTTTCGGGCAATCGATTGCAATCAACTCATCCTTCACACGACTTCTAACAAATTTAAGTTGTCCATATCTCCCCACTCATCAATCAATGACAATGTACCACATTTCTACCAACTTGCCACTATTGCACCATGCTATCAAAACCATGGCTTGCCAATATACGGGCTTCTCATGACTCTCAGTTGGTTGGAGGTAGACGGGTTTTGATGCTTCGTAGTCATTTTGGTGGGCTACCAAGTTTCCAAGGAAAGGATCTCTCTCTCTCTCTCTCTCTCTCTCTCTCTCACTCACACACACACACACACACACTATAACAATGACATGCACGCACACACAGAGCGTGTACACACACATGCAAACTATCAGGTGCACAATTTTGGCTACTACAATCTGTTGTTGAAAAAGGTTGGATTTGTATATTCTACATTCTCTCTCTCTCTCTCTCTCTCTCTCTCTCTCTCTCTCTCTCTCTCTCTCTCTCACACACACACACACACACACACACACACACACAGAGATTGACAACAACTTGTCAGACTCACAAATTTGACTATTGCAAGTCATTGGGAAAGGGTGGAGTTGCAATCTGAACTACTTTATGCAATTTTTGAAGGTTGGGACTCAACATGTTAATATCGGCATTGATCCAACGGGCCATGCAAATCAACCAAAAATGCGATGTGTGGAGAGCCTCTCCTTCGTCTAATTTTTTGAGGTCCATTATAAAGAGTATAGATAATGGACTATTGAGTAATAGTAGAAAACTATTTTGTACCCAAGTGCTCGAGAAAAACCTAGGTTTAGTGCAATCCCACCAACAAATTTCTCAACTATATCTTATGCACCTTGGAGGCCCCTGCCATGTGACATAAGGAAAGGGCTTGGGGAGGGCGGTTGTGTGTGTGTGGAGGACAAGGCAAAGAAAGAGAGAGAATGGATTGGGTGCCAAGGGAAGGGGCATCTCTCTCTCTCTCTCTCTCTCTCTCTCTCTCTCTCAGTGCAGCCGTTTTTTGACCTAGTAGACAGCAGTCCACTCTTTTGATCATAACTTCTTCATCCGAACTCCGATTTGGGTGACCTATAGCCTCAATCGAAGAGCACGAAGTCCTCTACGCATTGATGTAAAGACAGAAATTTTCAGAGTTATGGAAGGCATTTCTGTAGCAGCATTTCCGAAGTGAACAGGTTCAACAAAATTGATTCTCATCTCCTATTTTACATACAATGTCTTCCGGCACTCGCAAGGGTTCTTCTTCTTCAACAAGGTCCACAACCATTGTGGAAAATGATCCAAAATCTCCTAAGTGTGGAGATAGCAACACAACCACCCAACCAACGACATCGGAAACCATGATCATGGCGTACTTGGTATCATTGCAAGAGACCGTAAACAAACAAGGCGAAGACTTACGAGCACTTGCAATGGAGAATGGCACACTAAGGGTACTTGTGGTTGAGAATGAGAATCTCAAGAGGACACTTGAGATGCAAACAACACGTTTGATGCAACTTGAAGAGGAAGTCAAGGAATGTAAACGCTCTCTTGTGGACTTGAATGCTTTGAAGGAGCGGATGAGCAAAGTAGAGCATGACCATGTATTGTAAGAGGAGAAATTTGACACTATGAGCCGGGATGTATGCGACATGAAAAATGTATGCACAAACAAGTCTTGGGCTGATGTATGTGGTAGCAATGTGGTTTCTAATTCCTCACTCATGCAAGCTATGGTTCAAACAAAGAATGTTGAGAATGTGGATGTGGAGGAGTTGAAGGAACGGGAGCGACGTTCCAAGAACATTGTTATTCGTGGAATTCCCGAAGAGAAGTTAGAGACACCTCCTTCTCTTGCCATTGTTATTGAAGATTTCTTCAAAACCCACTTTGGCATGTCCGGAGTTATGGTCTATGGAGCACATAGAGTGGGGAAGCAAGGAGCTCCTCGCTCGGGAGAACGGCCAATTGTATGCACCATGCCGGATGAGACCAAGCGAAAGATTATCCTTGATAATAGTTGGATCTATTTGAGGGATAAAAAATGTTTTGTATGTGAAGATCGCACTATTAAGCAACAAAATATGCGTCGCAAGGCATATGAGGAAAAGAATAATAAAAACAAGGAGATCTCTCATGAAGAAAATGTGCCCAAGGAGGAGGCAAGTCTCTCAAGCAAATAGGGATGCGTGACCTATGAGACCGAGTTACAATTGAAAATATGCTTTTGGAATTGTAATGGATACCCATGGAATGCGGGGGTTGGCATTGATGAACTAACAAGCAAAGCCGATGTTGTACTTCTTGTTGAAACTTGGGAGCATGATACACAAAGGATTAACGGCTTGGAGGATTACAATGTACATTCATTGATGTGGTCAAAGAATCTCAAGCAACGAAGAGGACAAGGAGGGTTAGCATGTATGGTTAAGAAAGGATTGGAAGATTTTGTATCAATTGTGAAAGATGACAAGTACAAACGTTATGTATGGCTGAAAATTATGACACCAAAAAGAGCACCCATTTTTGTAGCCGGTTGCTACATTCCTCATCATGATTCTCCCTTTTATGCTTGCATGGATAGAGATCAACCATTTTCTGATTTGGAAGAGGACATTGCTTATTTCAAAGGTGAAGGTGATGTTATTGTATTTGGGGATATGAATGCTCGCACAAAAACATTGCAACATGATACTCAACAATTTGATATGCCATACATTTCAAAGGAGTTGGAGGAAGTTCACTTCTATGATCGTACTTCAATGGATGAGAAAGAGCCGGATCACTATGGAAAGTTACTTTTACACATGTGTAATAGCACGGGTATGCTCATTGCCAATGGTGTATCTTTGTGGAGTGGAACCAATGAATTTACATGTAGAAGACATAATGGGGATAGTGTGATTGACTATATGCTACTCTCTGAAGCCATCATGTATCGCATAAAGAGTTTTATGTTTGGTCAATGGACCCCGGAATCCGACCATCGCACCTTATGTATTGACCTTTCATGTGGAGAAGCAACTAAGCATGATAATCTCAGCCAAAGGAAAGAGAAGTTATCACTATGTATGGATTTTAAACGGGCACCAATGTACATTGAAATGGTTGAGCAAAAATTATGGATGACAAAGCTTCAATGTGATGCACCATTGGAAACTAAATGGGAAGCTTTCAAGAAAGCTATTTGTTCTTGTGCGAAAGAATGCTTTGCCATAAAGCATCTCCATGGTATCAACAAAGATAGATCACGCAAAAGGTGGTTTGATAAAGAATGTGAAGATGCTCGAAAGTCCTTGATAAAGCTTGATGCAACTATGGACAAAGACAACTATCAAAGTCATTTGCATACATACAAGGCATTGATTCAAAAGAAGAGAAGAAGATGGGAAGTAAAGCAACAAGAATTTCAAGTCCAAGAAAAGGCACATGCATGTGGAAGATTTTGGAGAAACTTGAGAGGCAAGAGGGTTGAGAATTTTGATAACTTGAGTCTAGTGGATATGTACACACATTGTAGGCAATTATATGAGCAAGAAAATACTGAAAAAATTCCATTTTATGGTTCACTCCCATGTATGCCGTCTTTTTTACTATTGAGGATGTATGCGGTGGGCTTGAAAAGTTGGCCACTGTTAACCCTCACGGCACACGGACACCCTCTGATCTATAAACGTTGTATTATTTAGAGTCAGGTACCGGGCTTGTCGGACCAATAGGGAAAGGTAGAGTGATCGCCGATGAGAGGCGCACTCTAACTGGGACATTCAAGGGATTAGTTGGCTAAGCATGGGCGCCCAAGTGTGAATGGGGTGAGCTCCTATAAAAGCCAACTAAACCTAATTTTTACTCATTCTCTCATTTGTGCAATAGAAGAGTGCTCTTGCTCCATCTCCATCTCCATCTTCTTCTTCTTCACCTCCTTGTGTGTGTGTGTGTGTGAGAGAGAGAGAGAGAGGGAGAGTGTGTGTGCGATCGAGCATTACGAAGGCACGACGGCGGCAAAGCGGTTGAGCGCGGCACGACTGCAGCTTCTTCTTCATCGCGGCGAGGAATCCACCACGAAGGCGAGCGTAGAGCGGTGAGTGACACACCCTTTGCTCTCTTGAGCTTGCTAGTTTAGGCTTGTTGTGTGCTTGGAGCCGTCTGCGGCTCGCACACGGTGTATTGGCAAGTCCCTTGCTTCGACAGTGCGGCAAGGAGCGCACATTTTTGGCGCCGCTGCCGGGGATATGCCCTGCACTAAGCTCGGTTAGCACTTTACGCTTTTTTGTGGTGCAATCTCTATCATAGGAAAGGCAGGGAATGAGGGTGTGTAGTTGTGTGGAGATTTCTGTTTTTTGCGTTTTCTACGTTTTCTGGTTTGTACTGCACAGTTAGCATTTCTTGCGTTTTTGCATTTTCTGCATTTTCTGTCAAGTTTCAATTTCTGCAATTTTCTGCGGTTTCTGTGTTAAATTTTCTGCCAAGTTCCAATTTCTGCAATTTCTGTGCATTTTCAATTTTCTGCATTTCTTGCATTTCAATTTCTGCAATTTCTGTGCGTTTTCAATTTTCTGCAATTTTTGCGTTTTCTGCATTTCTGCATTATATATAAAAAATATATATATTTTTTCGAAAAAAAAATTCTGAAAAAAATAAATAAATAAATAAATAATAAATCGGAAAACAAAAACGCGAGTGAGCGGGCGGTGAAATTTTTCGAAAATAAAAAACGTGACTCTTAAAACGGACGGGCTGGTTTGTATAAAAGATAGATCGGGATCGGGATCATTTTCCCAAGCCCAAGCCCAAGCCCAAGCCCAAGCCCAAGCCCAAGCTTGCCCAGGCCTCAGGCCTCAGTCTTATGATATACACTAGACTCACTCTTATATATATACCCTACTCCCTCAAGAGAGAATGAGAGCATGTGGGACAAGTCCTCCACTCTCCTCCTTTCTCTTCCCACTTGCACCCTTAGAGTTTCTAGTTTGGGCCTAGTTCCCTACTGGAAATTGACAGTTTTAGGGATTCCGAGGGCATAGAGTGACCAAACGGAGGGCTGTAAAGCACGGCGCGTCCCTCCTAGCGATACGCTCGTTTCGAGCTATCACATGGCCCATTCCACGACACGCTCTAAAAAATCTAGCAAAAAAACAAACAAAAAACACGCTAAAAACTAGTCACAAGGCCTCCTAGAGCAGCTTTTTGACACCTTAGGGTATCAAAAGCACATGCACTTACGCTCTGGGCGGGTGCTAGAACACGAGCATATTGAGGGTGCCTCTGTTCATACAGACACCCATTACCCATCCACGATAAGCTCTAGACCCTCAGCGGGGACACAAGGTAGCACCACCCAAGACCCTAAAATAGCCGCTAGTGATTCCTCCTCCGACTCAGAAATCATGGAAGCATACCCTACCCAAAACACTGAGAGAGAAGGCCATGCACCTCCCGAAGCTCCACAGCCTAGTACTAGTATGTTTAGCCGTTTCATGGAAACATTAGGTAGAGCTACTCGCTCGGAACCTGATGCAAATGAAGCACACAAAGGGGGTGGGGAAGTGGACTCTCCTTTCACATCGCACGTGGACCCCACACCCCCAAAGAGTGTCCATGTGGATATCCTACCAACTTCTTACCAAGAAGGCCCTGTTGAGCTGCCTCCTTCAGAAGTTCCCTCTAGAGTACCGTTGGTGACAAGTAAAACCACGGGGAGCAACATTGCTTCTACCTCACAAGAAACTGTTAACACGTCGACTCTAGAAGGATTGTTCATTAATGATCATTGGACATACGACCTCCACACTGAGGTGTTGACGGATCTACACTCTGGCCACGCCTACCATGTAGGATGGATAGAGATTGTACAATCCACCTCTAGTGCCACGAGCATCGAAGATCAACAGAAAATGATCTGTAATGTTATCCATGGCATTATTCAATCAGAAAGGCAAAACCGAGGGGTAAATATACTCTCAACTGGCCCCATGAGATTTCTGGATACGAGCAAGGTTCAACAACCTACTCTATCACAAATGGAGACTCCTCTAATGAGCCCCATGGACCCATCTTACGTCATTTCACCTGGGGTCTCTATGCAATCTGAGCCTCCGAGCGAAAATTTTAGCTTCCCTAACTTGGCTCAACCCTCTATCAAGGAAAACACAGTGCTCACTCCAGGGATAAGCCTGACAGAGAATGTACCGATGACATCTACGGTTAGCGCAGTGCCACTACCTAGTGTCGTAGTACCTAATATGGGGCCTCGACCATATGTGCCTCTAGCCCCTTATGCACACATGGCCCCCACACCTCCAATTGTACCACTTGCTTATGCTCCTCGAGTGCCGCTCCCTAGCCCTTATCCGAGTGGACCTATGCCCAGTTATGTTCCATATCCTGCATCATCCACACATATGCCAAGACCGGTACCCGTCCCTCTCCCACATATGATTCCAAGAGTACCTCCACCGGCCCTACCTCCTCACATAGGTGACTTGGCAGCGTTTTCTCAAACCATAGGTCGATCTATCGCGGAAAATATGCGTCATGCATCTGATAGAGAGCCTAGAAGTAAGGCAGTACAAATTGCCAAACTCACGCAAAAATTCAATGGGGATGAAGATGCTAGGAAACACATTGAAGTGTTTGAACAAGTATGTGATTCCTTAGGGGAACGCAACGAACTACATAAGTGCAATGCCTTAAGCTTGACATTAAGTGGGAAGGCTGGAGATTGGTATAGAACCCTAAGGGTGGACGAGAAAACAATCTACCCTACCCTTCGAAGGTTGTTTCTAAAGGAGTACATACGAGAAGGTGTGCTTTGGGGTGTAGCATCTCAGCTACAGAAGGCCAAACGTAAGGAAGGAGAGTCAGTAAGGGACTTCATTAGTCGTCTAAAGCACTTAAACTCTCGTTGCCCTGTAAATGAGCGCTTCAACAATAACCAACTGCTTGATCGATTCATTCGAGGGTTGAGGAATGAAGGAATCTATAATGGACTAGTGATTAGAGGTATCACAACCTGGGAAGATGTCACTGCCAATGCAATCCAATTAGAGGACAACTTGATGATAGCAGGCATGAGGGTGTCTACTGACACGAGATCCACTAGCTCACAAGCCATTGAGTATGAATCCATGACTGCAAAGCCCATTGCCAATGAGCCAAAGGTATTTGAGACATTCTTGACAGACCTCACCAAGGCAATCCAAGAGTCTCTTAAGGATAATCGACCCCCTCAAAATAGTCACATGTATCCAAGAAGGGAGCAACAATGGTGTTCCATTTGCTTAGGTCCACATAGCACTAGTGAGTGCCCTACGTTTAGAGTAAAATTTAATGGAACTTGCAACGCATGTGGTAGGTATGGTCACCAAGCTAAGGATTGTTTAATGATCAAACGTATGATGGCAAATAGACCACCTGTAGCCTGGACGGATGCACCTCGAGCTCCTGTATTGATGCCTGCTCCACCTGTTGAGCAACTACCGCAACACATGGTCCCTAGACCTCAAAATGTTGTACAAGCTACACCGCTACCACCTCCTGTGCTAGGACCGCAGCCCCCGCATCCAAGAGTCGCCCCTATGAACCAAGTGGGTTGCGAGCCATCAAATGCTTATCCAGATGGCTGTGAGGAGGAAATAGACACTAGTATTGCCTACGGACTTGATACATTGGAAGAGTGTCCTATATACTACATGGAAGATTGTTGGGGGCAAGTCAAGCCGGTTTATCAAGCTGCTGCTCTCGCATCCAGAGTTCAAAATATCAACACCCAGGCTAGGAGGCCACCTCTTCAATGCTACGAGTGTGGTGGACCACATCGAGCAGCGGAGTGCCCTATTAGGCTGCAAAAGAATGCTGCACAGATGCAAATGAATCAAGGGAGCACGTCTGCAATGCCAATACTCACATGTAATCGTTGTGGCATAGATCACTTGATTGCCCAATGCCCCTATAACCCAAATGCGCCTAAAATCACACCCCTAAATTTGGTCGAAATTGCTAGTGTGACATCGCCAATACCACCCGTCGCACCCGCTTATGCGATTACACGGTCCATGCTTCAAGGGCCAGGCCATATCCTCGAAGAGAGAGATACCGCGTCAGTTATCCAAGCAAAGAAAAAGAAGACACGAAGGAAGAAGTCGCAGAATACGGAAAATTCAAAGCCAAGTTCCAAAACAAACATAGGAACAGGAGATGACCCCGTGTATATGAATGACCTCGAGGATGATTCAGATTCAGTCGAGACAATGGAGACTAGAACCAATACCACAAAGGGAAAGACCGACAAAGAAAACCGTAACATTGAACCAAATGAAAACCGAATAAGAGAAAACCATAAAGAGCCTCTGAAAACACCACAAGTGTTTCCAAATCCAATCCAAGACCCCCAAGATAAACCGCAGGGGCAAAAAGGGAAAAATCGTAAAAAGAAGATTGGGACGTACCCAAACCCAGTAGACGAGATTAAGCAGGTGAAACATCTAAGAGGTTTAGTGGAGGAGACTCAAAGGAAACTAGAACCAGAACCCATGCATGTCAAAATTCATGACACAGTGTTTCCCACGCAAGTTCATCCACCCCACATGAACCATAGACCGTTAGCCATATCTAGTATCATCCAAGAAGGGAGTGAGGACGGGACATCAGAAAGTGAGCATACACCTTTCTTGTTGGAAAGGATGTTTAACGAAGGAATACCTGATCCCATTGAGGAATATGAGATTCCATCCTCACCAGTTCTTAGTCAAGGACCTACACCCTGCAAAACGCCAATGAATGTTGCCAAACTAGTGGACTTCATGTCTTCTGAGGTCCGAACCACGATCATAGCAAAGCTGTATGGAGATCCTGAGTTATTCCTTGCACTTCGAGCATTCCTTAACGGAGAGCTACGAACGGGATTACCGCAGTTTGCGCAACCAAATAGGCCTGACTCGATTATGATTGATGAGGAAAATCATGTGCAATCACTTGACTTAGATGGACACGAGTCTGTGATCGAGGTACCCATTAACGAATTAGGGCAGTATTTTGAAGGCGGCGAGTCTAATGCGACCCTACCCATCACTACCAAGGGATTAACTATAAAGGGAATTCTTGATGGTGGTGCGGGAGTTAGCATCGTTACAAAAGATTGTTGGGAATCCATGGGAAAACCCCGCCTCAATGTTACTAACATTGTGGTAAAGATGGCAAATGGTACCATAGCCAAACCTATGGGGATGCTCAAGGATCTTAAGATCAAAGTTCTAGGACACAAGGTACGACATACGTTCATTGTAATGGATTTCTCTAAACACCTTATGTCATATGAAATGATTTTAGGACGACCATTCATGAGGGAAGCACAAATGGTTCATGATTGGTCTAAAAATCATGTCTTTTTGCAATTCCAAGACTCTGTCCTTAGAGTGGATTTGGTGACTGGTAAGGTACACCCCTTAGGGAGTAAAACCATTATTGATCATCGCTCCGACACCACAGTTCACTCGGCCCCACTACAATATTGTTACACTTGTAAGAAGGATACAGACATTGGCCAAGATTCTCCTTATATGGATGTGTTACCGGGTATGACGGAATCAGACAATGTGGATTGGGTCCACCTAGCATCAACCATAGACACTTGGGGAAATAGGGGGACGACCTGGGTAACACCTGAGGGGGATGAAATGCCTATACCCTTAAATATGCTACAAGCAATGCATATCGCTTCCGACAAGACTCATCCTAAGGTAACAGAGAAAAGATACAAGTGGGTCCCTAAAGCTTCTTTAGTGACCATAGCTAGTACTAAAAAACAGAAGCCTTGTAAGAAACGTACCACTCGCTCCAAGAAAAGTAAGAAAATATTGCGATGGATCCCTAAACGACTATTGGAAGCCCTAGGCTACTATCAAGGAAATGATCAAATCTGGGTGCCAAAACGTAGATTGTGCTCTTACCTATCACCTGACCCAAGTGAGCCCAATCCCGTAACTCCAAAACGAATCAATGATCGTGGAAAGGAAAAAATCACAGAATGCTACACACCCGCTCCCGAGCTAGTTTGGGTACCAAAGAAAGAACGATTTGTTCCACCTAGCTCAGGAAGGGGGGAATCCAATGAAGCTTCTAGCTCCTCATGTAATACATCCATAGAGGTAAAAGCTTCTACACAGCCTCCATTTATAGTAGTGGACCTCCATGAAGCTACAAAAGAATCCACACCTCCCAGTGTTCAAGAATCACCTGATGAACCACTTCAAGTTCAATCCTGGGAGAGTACCTTACCACCCTTGCAACTTGACGAGGCACCTAGGGTAATAGAAAACTACTGGCAAAAATCCTCACCTATTACCAACTGGAACAATTGGTTTCAAAGGGTGACAAGCTCATTTCAAACGGTATGATCTACCCAAGGAAGGGGGGAGTGTTTGCTGACAGTCATCATTCACTTGCTTCCCTCTCAACCTTTTTCCCTGACCTCTTAATCTCCAATCTTAGGGAATGTACATATAAAGCTTTATACTCACAAAAAGCAAAATAAAAATAAATAAAGAGCAAGAGCAATTAGCAAACGAGTATGCACCTTAAAAGTCAAAACATTGACTAAGACCTACACATGTCACATCTGGTACAGTGAAACAGAAACCTATGCCATAAAACACCTTCGATCCTCATCACTTGAGTGATGGAGGGTAAGGTAAGATTAGTACAATAGGAGTGTTTCTGTTTTAGAGTTGAGAGATTAGCGAAGTTATCTTTTCCCACTAATGTGCCTCCTGGAGGTATTCCTTTTGTTTCCTAGTGTGTACAGGAGCGTGTTGCTATTGATAGGATTTGGACGTTCATGGAACCTTTCTCTCGTTCACACTTCAAATCAAGCGCGACCATCGACACAAACAGGTGTTTCTTGTCCATTAGCATTGCCCTTATCTTTTTGCATCCATGTTTGTCTGCTTTGATTGTGATTGGTAGCATAATATTCAGTGCATTGTCTTAGTATCAAACATTTAATTCAATGTAATGTTTTGTCATAATCACTTGTTTAGGGGTAAAAATCAAGCAGTCCGACTAAGCTAGTTTGACCAAGCTAGGTATTAGAAATCTTCTCTTAATACCATGGGGAATGCCTTCCTAATAAGCAATGGTTACTTAGGTTCTTAATCCGATTTAGGCAGCATTGTGTGAAATGTACTAGGGCTTTCTAGTGGGCTTAACCCCATTGACCTTTAGTTTAAGTATTATAAAGGGAGTTTACTAATGTGATGAGCCTGGGGAGGGTAACAGTGTTATATGACCCCCCAAAGTTACAAAATTAAAATGCTGAAAATGAACAAACAAAAAATCAAAGTGCCACAATGTAAAATTTTAAGC
The DNA here is from genome assembly GCF_014529385.1 of Adiantum capillus-veneris. NCBI lineage: Eukaryota > Viridiplantae > Streptophyta > Polypodiopsida > Polypodiales > Pteridaceae > Adiantum > Adiantum capillus-veneris. The sequence continues at coordinate 160,238,637 of NC_140941.1, read as the reverse complement.
TGGAAGAGAAATCTCAGCTTGATTTGGTACTTCACTCACATGTATCGCCTATGGTACTAGAGCCCTAGAGGTTCCCAGTGTGGGCGCTTTTCCTTGAAAAGCAAAAAACCCAAGGCATACAAAATAAGCACACACATCAAAATTGAATCACTGTGAAAAGACTTTGGGGGGTCAAAGAAAAAGTAATCAGTCAGGCGATGATTTCATGAGAAATTCCTTTTATAATAGCTTAACTACAAGGTTTTCTAGATATAGCCTCTAGTCAGCCCTCGAACATGAATACTTGGCTCTCGCGATTAAACAACTTAATTGACCACAGATAATTAAGAAGCTTACCCATGGTATTAATATTCGATCTCTAGTACCTTTCGACCGTCAAATTAGCGACCCCAGACTTGTTTAATTTTCTACCTTTACATCTGTTTATGCATTTAATTACATTGCAATTTAATGTTCATTGCTAACAAATTGTTTGAAATTCTTTGACCAATCAATTTTTCTACCTAAAACTGCATATGCTTTTTAAGAGAATGCAATTACTGTGCCAATGTTGTTTGATTTTGCAGTGACTGAAGAAGGCTAAGGACATTCATCTCAAATGCTCTTCCACCTCGACGAACCAACTTCAACTCAATAGCTTCCGAGTACGGAATCTACATCAGGAAGGGGGGCATGTTAACCCTCACGGCACACGGACACCCTATGATCTATAAATGTTGTATTATTTAGAGTCAGGTACCGGGCTTGTCGGACCAATAGGGAAAGGTAGAGTGATCGCCGATGAGAGGCGCACTCTAACTGGGACATTCAAGGGATTAGTTGGCTAAGCATGGGCGCCCAAGTGTGAATGGGGTGAGCTCCTATAAAAGCCAACTAAACCTAATTTTTACTCATTCTCTCATTTGTGCAATAGAAGAGTGCTCTTGCTCCATCTCCATCTCCATCTTCTTCTTTTTCACCTCCTTGTGTGTGTGTGTGTGTGTGTGTGTGTGAGAGAGAGAGAGAGAGGGAGAGTGTGTGTGCGATCGAGCATTATGAAGGCACGACGGCGGCGAAGCGGTTGAGCGCGGCACGACTGCAGCTTCTTCTTCATCGCGGCGAGGAATCCACCACGAAGGCGAGCGTAGAGCGGTGAGTGACACACCCTTTGCTCTCTTGAGCTTGCTAGTTTAGGCTTGTTGTGTGCTTGGAGCCGTCTGCGGCTCGCACACGGTGTATTGGCAAGTCCCTTGCTTCGACAATGCGGCAAGGAGCGCACAGCCACTCGCAAAGCGGGAGATCTTCAAGGTATCAAACCGGAGATGATCAAATGGACGGGAGATTTTACCCATGAGTGGATGTGTGATATGTTCAACCTTGCACTTCAACATGGTATGCCTTATGATTGGAGTACTAATTGGGTTAAGCCTTTGCATAAAGGAGGGGATGTAAAGAATGTAAGCAACTACCGGACTATAATGATTGGGTCTCTTATGGCAAAGTTGTTTGGGTGCATAATGGAGATGAAATTGAGTGATTGGGCTGAAGAGAATGACAAGCGTGTAAAGGGACAAGCGGGTTTTCATCGATGCCATAGCACCATTGATCATCTTGTCACTCTTCGTGTTCTCATGGAGGAAAGTCGGTTGAAAGGCAAGCGATTGTATTGTTGTTTTGTGGACTTTAAGAAAGCCTTTGATATGATTCCACGTAGCAATTTGTGGAGAAGGATGGAAGAACTCCAAGTGCCAAGTGAGTTTATGCTTGCGGTTTCTCGAATCTATGAGAAGGTGATTTGTCAATTGCGCATGGGAAGAGAAATTTCAAAAAAATTTGTAAGCACTATTGGGGTTAAACAAGGATGTCCATTGTCACCAACTCTCTTTGGTCTATGCATTGATCAATTGGAACAAATGGTACTTGACTTTATGCAAGAAGAAGGCATTGAAGAGGTCACTATTTGCAATGCGGTAATCATGCTTTTGTTGTATGCGGATGATGTAGTGCTTCTAGCACACACTTTAGAAGATGCACAAAAGCTTATGGTTGTCCTTGAGAACTTTTGCTTGCATAGTGGGCTGATTGTAAATGAATCCAAATCAAAGGTTATGCTTGTGAAAACCAACCATAAGGAGAAGCCATGCATTGTGTACAACAACGAGACACTTGAAGTTGTTGAGAGCTTTAAGTACCTTGGCCTTGAGGTTCCATCCAATCACAAGTGGCATGAATGTGCTATGCGTTGTTTGGAAGCGGTAAAGAGAGCATATTATGCATTTGAGAACATGTGTAATGCGGGAAACATCAAGTGTTGGGTTCTCAAGAAGTATCTTTTTGATGCATTGGTGACACCGGTTCTTCTTTATGGAGTTGAAGTGTGGGGCGGGAGCATCTCAAAGTCTACTTGGAAAGAGTTTGAGAATGTTCAAAAGCGTTTTCTTACAAACTTTCTCCAAGTTAAGACACAAATACCATATATGCTCCTACTTCTTGAGTCGGGATCTCTTCCAATTGAGGTTATGGGCATGGAAAGGGTTGTGGAGTACATGATAAAGATGCGTCAAAACCCCTCACATCGACTTTCTACAATTGCATGGGAAGCAAGCAAAAAAGTTCAAAAGACGCATAAAAGCAAGATCTTGAGAACGGGATGGATGCAAGACATAAAGAAGTGGTTTGGGAGATGGGATGCATTACACTTGCTACATGATGCTTCAATTGACTCTCAAGTGAATGAAGCTTTTCTACAACGCCAATGTATTACGGCTTGGGAGAAATCCGGTGGGTCACGCTTCATACATTACACCACCTATATTGCCCCCAACTACAAAACCATGTTCTTCGTTGAGAGAGGAAACCGTACTCAAACTTACATGCTTGAGCCTATTCCCTTGTCCGCGATACGCACTATCGCAGCAATTCGGCTTAGCTCCCATTTCCTTCGATGCGAGATAGGGCGTTGGGGCAATGGAGAAGAGTCAAATCGATTGTGCACATTATGCTCACTGCAAGTTCGAGAGTCTGAGTACCACACACTACTAGAGTGCTCAGCTTTTGATCACATCCGAACTTGCTTCTCTCACATTTTCAGCCATAACTTAGACCTACACACTTTCCTCTCCCAGCCAAAGTGTGGGCTCTCCATTGCGACTCTCATCACTACAATTTTGGAGCATCGAGAGTCACTCATCAGCCATACACATACTACATCACATGTAACTTTGGTCCCATAGGTCATATTTGACCTCCGAGGACGATAATAAAATCTATCTATCTATCTATCTATCTATCTCTCTCTCTCTCTCTCTCCCCCCCCGGAGGGGCCACACACTTGTAAAATTTAATTTGAATATTAGGACACCCACAACATTGCAAAAAAACATAGGTTTAGTGTAATTCGACCTACAAATTTCAAGATTTACCTCTAATTTTTTTAAAATTTTGTTTTAGCCAGCACCCGCTCAACGATACTGAATTAGAAACATAAAAAATACAACATTGCCATGCTCCAACTGAGCCATGGATGCAAAAAGAATGACACTTAACATCACAAGCTTAACTTTTAAATTGAAAGACCACCTCCAAAGTTCAAAGAAACTACAAAGTTCAGAAAACCTAAATCAAAGTTTAGAGAATCTACAAAGTGCAAAGAAGTTTAGTGCAAAAACCTTCAAATTTTATAGTAAATTTGCCTCTAATTTTTTTGGGAAAAAATCATAGTATAGACAAATGCTCGAACAAACCTAGATCTAGTGTAATCTCACCCTACAGATTTAGAAAATTATCTCTATACGTACAAAGTATTAAAAAATTGAGTGTAAAAGCTTTCAAATATAATAAAGTTACCCCTAAAATTTCTCATACCTAAGTTTTTCATGTTTTTGGGAAAAAATGTTGCACCTCAACTCGATTTAGTGTAACCCCTCTTACAAATTTTTATGATTTGCCTCAAAAATTCTAATTTGCCTTTAAGCAGTTGAAGAAATCTAGGCTATGTGTAATCCACCTACAAATTTTGAGGTTTACTTTTAAACTCTACCTGAAGGAAACCACAAAGCTCACAAAAATGTAGCGTACAAACCTTCAAAAATATTGAAGAGTTGTTGGAGTTGCCTCCCATTGTCTGCCTTTGCCATCTATTGAGGTCCGCTCCTACCTTGGGTATGCACGCTTTCTGCCTTGGATTCATTGGATTAAAATTTTTTATTACGTCGATTCTTGATTTTGTAGATGTCAATTGTCAATTCTTGATTCTCGATTGCAAATTTCAACGATTGTTGATATAAGACCAACGTTTATTCTCCCTCCCCTCTGACTCTAGTTCCGGTGTGAGAGCCCTCTCTCTCTCTCTCTCTCTCTCTCTCTCTCTCTCTCTCTCTCTCTCTCTCTCTCTCACACACACACACACACACACACACACACACACACACAAAGCATGATTCGCATGGACCATTCTCTATTTCTCAGCACACTCATCTACACATAAAAGTATAGAATGGTTCTCTCTCTCTCTCTCTCTCTCTCTCTCTCTCTCACACACACACACACACACACACACACACACACACGCGCGCGCGCGCGCACGCACGCACACATGTACATACACAATGTGTCTAAGACATCCACAAAAAATTATTAGACTCCCATGGATGAATTGTCGAGCTCATTGCACTTCATTAATGCAATGCAAATGTGGAAGACCTCCGCAACGCTCCAATACCACAACAAATGGCACGCCAACTCTATCTCTCATACACACACCTGCAACGGGGGTCTCTCTCTCTCTCTCTCTCTCTCTCTCACACACACACACACACACACACACACAAACACACACTAACACAGATGTACCGAGATCGAAGATCATTTACCACATGGAAGGTTCATTGTGAAAGCGTGTTGAGAGAGTTTCATTGTGCAAGCGTATTGAAAGAGGTTAATTGGGCAACACGTAGAGGGGAGTTCTTCATGGCCTTCAAAATGCAAAGTAGAGCTACTCTTCAAATGGATTTCAAAAAAGAAGTAGTTAGTGGTCACCCTTGACATTTGAGGACTGAGGTGAAACTCCATGGCCTTCCCAAGAACTGTAAATAATATAAATGTAGATAGAGTACTACTTTTTTGACTTTACATTACCAAGACTAAGTTCTAATATTTTCACTTTACATTGTCCGTAATCAATCAAAAAGTCTTTTCATTTTTTACCATCTAAGTACTTAACTGTTCTCTTTTGCATTTCAAATGAAATGTTTCCAAAGGTTTTCTTTGAAATGAACCAGTGACACATGGAGGCTCTCTCCTTCCTTCAAAATTTTAAGCTACATTGTAAAGAGTATAGAAGTGGGTGCTTCCCCCTTGGGATTTTATCATTTCGCTTAGGTTGTGAGCTCTTCGAAATATTTTTGGCCAAGACCTAAGTCTTGCCCTAGCCCGCTCTCACAAGGCCCCGCTCTTGTGTCTTTTTGCCACCACTTCCCCTTCCACGGTTATAGAAATAGAGGTTGAGGCTCTGCCCATGGAGGAGGACATCATCAAGTTCTCACAATTCTCGCAACGAGGAAAATGTCATTGAGTGAAGAAGTTGTACCAATGGATGAAGAGGATGGATTAGCCTTGCAACCATCAATTGATCTAGTAATGATGGGTGTTGCTCCATCAAGGAAAATGACCACGAGAGTTAACAAAGCTTTGTTGATTGAAAAGGTCCCCTTTGTTGAGGAAAACAAAAAAATGATCAACCAAACTACTCAAGGAACTAACTTTGAGGTAAAGACCCTTAAGGTTGGTGAGCCTCAGGGTCCGATCTGTACGAATGGAAACAAGGTGGCAATTGACTCTACATCTCTTAGACTAGGCATCTCATTTGCAAGCATTCTAAAGGGTCCTGACTCTAAGGACTGTGCTAAAGCCACGTCAGATGAGTCCTCGTGTGATGGAGGCCTTGAAAAACTAAAGAATATAAAGGCTCAACTCGAACAGGAGGTCATATAAGTTAAGAGTCAGATGGAGCTCGACCCAAATGGTAATAAAAGAACTTTCTCACATACTGAATGCAATGGGTTATTCAAAGATGGGCCGGCGGATCGGGCCAGTGCTTCAAAGAAGTCTTTGCCGTAGTAGGTGGAGGTCGTGGAGGCTATTACTATAGAAATTCCGCAAGCTCTAATAAAAAATTATGTAGCCATGTAAGCTTAGGCTACACTTGTGTTTGGATTTAGTGGGAGAGTCCCAAATAGGTACGAGCTGATGGAGGAGCAATTGAAAATACCTCTCACCTAACCAAGGGTTTCTGTTCACTTAGATTCAAACAAGTCTCCGACATGTCAAAGATCCTGGATAAAGGTCCCCTTATATCAGTACTGAAGGGGGCGACAACCATGTTCCTATAAAGGGAGTCGCAGTGGAAGGGAATTAGAAACAACTAAAAAGTAATGAAGAGATAAGTGTAGAAGAGGAAAAAGAGGCTATGATTTGCAACAAGGTGGACACCAAGCTTCAAGAGAAGACTCTGGAGAAGCAGAATCTCACACTACAAGTCCCCAAATGCCTACTTCTACACTTAAGTTTATGACAGTGACAACTACGTTGACTGTGAAAATCCAAGCCTGAAGATGGCCAACAGGGTAAAGGCAATGTCAAGGGATTTCATGTCACTTGAGACTACAAGAGCTTTGAAAGGAAAATGCTTCGCTCCACCCCCCACCCAACTAAAAGGAGGGACGTGTGGTGTCATCCCCCTTCACAATCCCTTTGTATTGCTACAAGAAAAGAAATTTGTTCATTTGGATCCCTCTGATTCTCCATGGACCAGGGGTGTGGAGATTGGACAAGGATCGAATGTTGAAGAATTTATCCCTCTCTCCCAATGAACCCCACACTTCATTCACTATCTTGGAATTTGAAGGGCACAAGAACAAAAGAAAATCTCTTGCAGTGCATGAAGAGGAGAAATGATATCAACTGCTAGTGTATACAAGAACACCACCTTGATGCCTCAATGTCAAGAACAAAAGCTTGGGGAACTACTTTTTTTTAATGGCACCGCTCCTAATGGATCCGATGTAGTGGTGACATGAGTCCACAGGGGTCTAGAGCCTAAAGTTTTTTTTTAACACCCGTCCGGAAGGGCTCTTGCACTGTCTATTAAGGTACATAACAACTTCCTCACTATTATCAACATCTATGCTCCTAATGACTCAAAGGGTAGGAAGATGCTATGGTATGACCTCTTAAAATTAAAAATAGAAGGGGAGTTTTGTTTGATGGGGGACTTTCATATGGTTTGTTCCAGACATAATAGACAAGGTCCTTCCATCATTCTTAGTGGGGGGAGTGTAAAAAGTGGTCTTCCTTGGAAGAAAAATGGGCTCTTGTGGATGCCTGACAGACTGGCCCTTGGAAGGATGACCCATGGTTCACTTACCACTGTCTCCAATCCACCCAATCTGCCTCTAGACTTGATATAATCTTTTTTTCTCACAATGGCAATTGGGTGCCTTCTATGATTACTTATGCAAGTCCTCGTAAGTGCTCTCAAATCATTTCCCTCTTCTTGGAACCTTGATCTTTTCTTCAGAAGAATCACATCAGCCGCAGGTTGCCAAGAAACTTCTTATCATCTATCCTAATCTATTTAAAAATGCTATCTTCAAGGCTCTAGTGTCTTGAGCTAGCCTAACCAGGACACCATCAAGAAAAGGATCGAATCATGGAAGAGATTTAGTAGAAAAAGCCAATCTGCAATCAAGAGAGTGGGTCCAATGCTATAAAAGACTAACAACCACACAATATCAGTCTAGAAATCTAGATTTGAAGGGCTGGACTAGAAGAAAATGCAAGGGAAGGCCTTGAAATAGGAGCAAATTGAGTAGATGAAGATCAAGCAGACCATGCACAAAAGGGAAATGGAGGCGACGAATTTCCTTAGGCTTCAAGACAAGGAAAGTTACATCAAGAGTGAGGATGTTGACAAAAAAACCCTACTCAGTGCGATCAAGGGAAGAAAGTGACATGCTACCATTTCCTCCTTGATCGACCAACAAGGAGCCCATATCAACAACCCTAATTAGATGGGCAAAGCGATGTTAGATCACCTCAGCCAAATAATTGGAAAGGAATATTCTGCCTCTCCCATAATCAAAGAAGCCAGGTGGAAGATTTTCTCGGCCACCCAACTTTACTAGACCCTGATTGAGAAATTATTTTGTAAGTTCCTTTACCCTGGGGAGAACTCTTAAAAACTGATTGTGAAACTATTCACAGATGACTCGCTATTGTTCCTCCAAGAGGATGGAAAATATGTTAGGTAGGACTTGGAGATTGTCCTGATGTTTGCCACAAAGTCAAGGTCTCACTACAACATCGAAAAATCAAGACTTATTTCTTTGATGGAAGGTGACAACTCTAATGCTGGAGGTTGGGTTAGAGAGGTTGTGAAGAGAGGCAACATCATCCGCCACCTTGGGGTGGCCATAGGGTAAGGAATTACTCACAAAACTACCTTTGACTAACTTCATGAAAAAATAAAAAAGAATATATGAAGTGTTGGGAATACATCCTGATTCCCTTCCATTGTAGAGCTATGATAATTAATACCTTCTTCATCCCACATATAACCTACACATCGCCACTCCCATAATTATCATGGAAAAATTGGAGTTCCTTTTTGAAACCAATTAAGGAATTCTTATGGAGAAATAATTTAATTGTTGTAGACCCTGGCAATGGGATAAATGGGCGGCTATCACCAAACCGAAAGCTTAGGGTGGGCTAGGCATCCTTGACCCTATTACTCACGACCTAGCTTTACTGCTAATTTTTTTTGTAATCTTGCCATTTATGATGAGAGTTGGGTTTTCATGGCAAGGGACATGGTAATGGAAGCCCACATGAAATCTAAAGGTGGTTTATGTTCAATCTCAGCTTACAAAACATACTTCTACCCCCCTCCGTAGAAAAGGCTCAAATACGTGGATTTACTGGAACGTTTAATGAAAAATGTTGTGAACAACAAGAGCACCTTGGATGCTCTATGGAATGATAAAAAAGGGGATTGGCAAACCTTGGTGCATCTGAAGATTTGTTGCACTGCCTTGAGAAATTCCTCGTCATAAGGCTACTAGAAAAGGTATCAAACCAAGTGCTTATTGATGATATTGGATGTTATGATTCTAGGTTGGAGCACTTGTCATAATCAAGGTTGTGCTTCCAAAGGCTTGATAAAGAAGATAGTATATTGAACCCAAAAAAGTGTAAGTTGGTGCAACCTCAAGCTCATTTTTTAGGTCATGTAGTCTCGCAAAATCGTATAGAGGTTGATCATGAGAAGGTGAAAAATCTTGTGCCGATGGAACCCCTAGGTTTTCCTTCATTTGTGCATTAACTTAAGTATTTATCAAGGATTTTTTGGATGCTTTTGCAATATATGCAAACTCTTCAAAAGATAGATCAACAAGCTCACGACTTTCAATGGACTAAAGATGCACAAGAGTCTTTTGATAGGGTTAAAGAGATTCTTTGCTAGTTGCCTATAGTTTATTCTCTCCAAACCTTGAGGATGATTTCATATTGCTATGATAGTGGATGCTATTGAAATTGGACCTATTTCATTACAAAAAATTGGGTAAGTGCTACAAGCTTATCTACTTCCACAACAAGGTAATAAGTCTTGGAGAGATGACCTTTACGGAGGTTGAGGAATGGGTGATGACTTTGGTGTTTGCATGCCAAAAGTTTAAATTGTACCTAATTGAAAATTTTATGTGCCCCATCTTGTTTTCAACTACATTTGTTGCCATTTTGGGGTACCCTCGGTTCTTATTTTTGATAGAGGTTGTTGATTTTGTAGCAAGTTGATACAAGCATTGGTTGAGAATCTTGGCATCCACCAACACAAGTTTTCTTCACCCTACCATCCACAATGCAATGGTTTGGTTGAGAGTAAAAATGAATAGATCATCAAAATGCTTACAAAGTATTTTTACAAATAGGTAGAAGAATGGGAGGCTAATCTTATGAAGTGTTTCTGGACTTACAAGAGCAAACTTGCTACTAGTTTTACTCTATTTAAGTTCGTTTATGGAAAGAAGAAAGTTTTACCAATGCATGCTCAATTAGGTGCATTGGCAAGTATAAAGCGACCTTACATGACTCAAAAATATTTTTTTGCGGGATAGGATCACTTGTTTTGACACATTGCAGAGGAATTGAGAAGCAACGAGGGAATTTTATGTAAAACAGAGGGAGAGACGAGTTTCCAAGTTCAAGTCAATCCTTCAAGAAAACTCAATGGAGCAAGATTTGGAGCGAGATTTTTTTTGGCCAGGGGGGGGGCTCTCCCTAGCTCCCCTTCCTCCTCTTGCTACCCATGTGCTTGCTCCTCTTCCCTTGCTCCTCCTCCTCCAACATCCTTGCTCTCCTTCACTTCCTTCTTCCATCTTCTTTTCTTGCCACCCTCCCTTCCTCCACCACCTCCTCTAGCCAAGCAAGATTTGGAGTGAGCGGGGGAGGGAGGGTGGGGTCCTCCACCCATGTGCTTGCTCCTCTTCCCTTGCTCCTCCTCCTCCGACATCCTTGTCATCCTTCACTTCCTCCCTCCATCTTCTCCTATTTCCAGCCTCCCTTCCTCCACCACCTCCTCTAGCCAGCCTCCCTTCCTCCACCTCCTCCTCTAGCCATCCTCCCTTCCACAAGGTCCTCCTCTTCTCCCACTCCCCTATTTTCCTTATACCCTCTCTCTTTTCTTCTCTCTCTCTAACCTTTATCCCTTCCTCTGTCTCTCACTCTTAGGAACCCCCCTTTCTCTCTCTCCCTCCCTCTCTCTCTCTCTCTCTCTCTCTCTCTCTCTTCTCTCTCTCTCTCTCTCTCTCTCTCTCTCTCTCTCTCTCTCTCTCTTCTCTTTTCTCTTTCCCCTCACACTCTCTCCCTCCCTTTTTCTTTGCCACACTCTCTTTCTCTCCTCTTTATACTCTCTCCTATTTCCCGCTTCCCTTTACACTCCTCTCTCTCTCTCTCTCTCTCTCTCTCTCCCCCCTTTGACTCTCCTCTCTTTTGTCTATCATGATTCCTCTCTTATCTCTATCCTTACTCTCCACTCCCTCTTTATCCCTCATAAGTGTGGAGATAGCAACAAAAATGCTGAACCAACGATGTTGGAAACCATGATCATGGCAGAGACCGTAAACAAGCAAGGTGAATACTTACAAGCACTTGAAATGGAGAATGAAACACGGAGGGTTCGTGTTGTTGAGAATGAAAATATCACACCACTTAAGCTCCCTTGGATCAAAATTTACAAGAGGAGTTAACCTCTTGACCATTTTGTTGATAAAGTTTTCTTGATTGATAGGTGCCACTAGTTTCTCAATGGACTCACTCATCTGTGAGTCACTGCGTTGAGAGGATGTGCAATCCTCTTGACTCTTACAATTGTTTTCTTTATATTTCTCACAGTTATCCACCAGATAAAGAGCTTCTTTGATCAATTCGTTTAATGTCATGCTCCTTATCATATGCAGATCCTTTGGCATGTCCAAAGTTATGGTTTATAGAGCACATAGAGTGGGTAAGCAAGGAGCTCCTTGCGCAAGAGAACAACCAATTGTATGCACCATTCCGAATGAGACCAAATGAAAGATTATCCTTGACAATAGTTGGAATTATTTGAGGGATACAAAATGTTTTGTATGTGAAGATCGCATTATCAAGCAACAAAATATGTATTTCAAGGCATATGAGGAGAGAAATAAGAAAAACAACAAGATCTCACATGAAAAAAATGTGCCCAAGGAGGAGGCAAGTCCCTTGAAAAAATAGGAATATTGTGCAAACTATGAGGCAGAGTTACAATTGAAAGCATGATCTTGGAATTGTAATGGGTACCCATGGAATTATAACCCCAAAAAGAGCACCCATTTTATAGCGGGTTGCTACACTCCTCATCATGATTTCCCCGTGTATTCTTGCATGGATAGAGATCAGCCATTTGCTGATTTAGAGGAGAACATTGCTTATTTTAAAGGGAAAGGCGATGTTATTGTCTTTGGGGATATGAATGCTCACACAAAAACATTGCAACATGATACTCAACAATTTGACATGCTATTTATACTTGCATGGATAGAGGTCAGCCATTTGTTGATTTAGAGGAGGACATTACTTGTTTTGAAGGGAAAGGTAATGTTATTGTCTTTGGGGATATGAATGTTCGCACAAAAAAATAGCAGCATGATAATCAACAATTTGACATGCCATACATTTTAAGAGAGTTGGAGGAAGTTCACTTGTATGATCGTACTTCAATGGATCAAGGAGGTGCACATGCCTATGCTCTCTCTCGTTCTTTAAATATCTCTACAATTGTGGGATCTCTTTTATGTCTAATTTTCCAGGTATGTATGTTGTCAATTTCATTTCCTATGTAATGGATTTGGACTATGAATATTGAGAGTAGCAGAATAAAGATAATTGTAGTGAGCATTTTTATGGGAATTCTTCAAGAGCATAAAGAGAAGACTTGAATAGAGATAGCAACATAACTACTATACTTAATTAGCTTGTCATGAACAATACTTTGTGAGAGAGAGAATTAGAGAAATTGACAACAATTGAGGAACGGATTTATGTGGAGCCGGTCCCGCCTCCAAAGGCTTTTGTATTATAGATGCTCTCATAAAGAGAGACTTTGTACAATACAAGCTTGTATTCCTTGAGACCTCGTTGGTGCAATGAGGATGGTAAGATTTATGCACCACAATTATGCCCATAATTAACTTAACAAAAGCATTAACTTGTCCCTGACCTCAATCCCAAGACCTCAAACACCTTTGAAGGTGGAGAGAGCTAGTAGAGAGTGAGGGTAGGGAAGAGGAAGAAGAAGTAACATACAAGAAATAGGTAGTGTCTTCCCATCCACTACTCATAGAGCATAGCATAGTAATGGAGATGAAGAAGATGGCATGCATAGCTTTGAAGCATGGCTCTTAGTTGGATTTGCATTCCATAGACAAGAGGTATTGGTGTAGGCTCTCACCTTCTCAATCTTGGAGAAGGAGATGAAGTTCTTGCACTTCACACAATGAAAATGAATGTGTGTGTGTGTGTGTGTGTGTGTGTGTGTGTGTGTGTGTGTGTGTGTGTGTGTGTGTGTGTGTGTGTGTGTGTGTGTGTGTGTGTGTGTGTGTGTATGTGTGTGTGTGTGTGTGTGTGTGTGTGTGTGAGAGAGAGAGAGAGAGAGAGAGAGAGAGTATATGTACAAGCAACCCCCCTTCTTGCTTGGGTCAAACCCTCTTCCTAGCTCTTGGTTGGATTTGATTGGACCTCCTCAAGCCTAGCCAATCACATGCTTTGTTCAAATCAAGCAACAAGTGTAGCATTTGGACAAGTGTCCTCCTTACCCCTTTGAGAGATAGGGCTTGAATATTTCTTGGATAATTGTTTAATTAAACTAAATTCTCATTGGACCGCAAGGGGACATCCATATTTTCCATCTCGGTGTTCTCTCCTTCCTCACTTTCTATCTTCGTTGTCCATACTTCCTTCAAGGTTCTCTTGAGTTCTTGGTACTTCTTTCTTCAATCGGCCTTGGTCCATTTTGGTTCTTTGAGCTCATCCATCCCTGGTTCTTTTGATTTCTTTTGTTTTCTTTTCTTTTCAATCTTTTGATCTTGCTTCCTCAAGCTCCTAGCACTCTTTTTTTTTTCCTCCCGTGTTTTTGTGAACTGACGTGTGATTTTTTCCTTTATGTATGTTTAACCCTTACAAGCATCAGAAATTGTATTTTCCCTTTTATTCTTGGCATTGGATTTTCTCTGGCCCTGTTCATGGCTCTCTTCTTTGTGTAGCATTGTTGCTACCTAGGTTTTTGAATCGGAAAATCATAAAACCTGACATCCATTATGGTTTCTTCTTGATCACTCAAGCTGTCAGAGCATTCGTCATCTATGTCTTCATCATACTTGAAATGTCTTGGAGAGTCATAAAACAACTTTCCCTCTCCATCCTTGTCCTATTTTCTTAGTTTAGGTTCATTTGAGGCTTGACCCTCTTCCTCTTCCTCAAATACATTGACCATGTAATATGGGATCACATCATAGCCATCCTTGTCACAAAACTTGGTCGTGGGATGTCCATCAGCCCCACAATGCATACATCCAAAGCTACCAAAATGTGTTCCCACCCTAAAGGCTCTAGTTCTTCTTGTAGAAAGAGCTCTAGAATGTAGTCTTTGTCTTCTAAAACCCTTTCTAAGATGCCCTCTTCCCGCTTTAAGATTCCACACACTAAAGCTCCGCACATCCAAAGTTGTTGGACTTTCCCAACCATGCTAGGAGTTCACATCCTCATAATGTAGCTAAATCAAACTCCTCAATCACTGATCTTGTTACGTCCTTATAACTGTTGGGGTAGAGGCACTCCGCCTTTTGCCCGGCCCGGACGTCCAGTGCCCGACCACCCGCCCACATGTGTAGTATGTACATACCCTTATTCTTCATATACATGAGAATAAGGATCTCCTCACTACCACTTCCTAAGGTTGCTCCACCCACATCCTCTGTTCTCTCATTCTCACTCTCCACACACGCACTGCATTTGCGCACTCACAATTGGTATCAGAGTGCATGGTGATCGTGGAGAGCACGACGGCTTCAAGAGCTTTGAGGCGATAGCTCCTTCACTCTCAGCATTGGAGAGATCAAGATTCAAGAAATCTTGAAATCTTTGTGTGAATGCAATGGGAGCTTGTGAGCTCAGTTGAGAGTGATGTATGCTCTTGAGGAAGCTCAGAAAGGAGTGTGGAAGATTGTGTGTAAGTGAAGGTGCTGCCCTAAAAATTGTGTGCACACTAGCACTGTTTTTAGATTCATTTTTCTCCTTTTAGAATGCAGATTTGAGAATTTTGTTGCGCTCGCCCATCCGTTTCGACATGATCTACAACTTTGCAGAAGAAACTTTTTGCAAATTCCTCACCGTTTTGCTAATATTCAGCTCATACTGACTGTATATAAAAATTGCACGTTTTTTGTTTTCGCATAGTGTGCGAGTTTGTTGCACTTTTGGAAGCACGGCAGGTGCTCAAAGTTAGGGGCATAAATTCTGAGCTGAAGATGCAATTTCAGCTTGTGAAGAGCTTGTGGTTTGAGGGTTTTTGATAGATTTGGGCAAAGAGTCATGGAGGCATTTACACACCATCAAAGTGGTCTCTTGAGAGACACGATTTTTGGAGCACATAGGTGGAGCTTCTTTCACACATTTTCATATGATAATTTGGCAGTGATTTTGTTCTTGGATTCATGGTCTTTACAGATAGCATATGGTTGATGCCCATTCTACAGGCATTTTTGGTGAGCACTTGCAAGTGCCGGTGAGCTCTCTTGAGAGCATTGTCTTTGCATTGATCAAGTTTCCGGATTGCAACTCTATTGGCACTTTCTTAACTACGGTCACTCCGTTGATGTATGTTGAGTGTGGATTGCCATTGTATGTGAAAATGTGGAGCCATTTTGGCATTTCTACTCATTAGCATTGAGTACTACTATGGTTTATGGTAGAGATTATACTTGAGTTTTTTCTCAGCTTTCAGGGGAAACTCTGCCGGATTTTTCCCATATTCACACCATGTTTATGTGTATTTAGAGTTTACTCTCTAATGGTTTAGTGTTCAAGTTGACTCCCACTCTGGAAGTTATCTACAATTTCTTGGCTTGCGGTTTGCGTTGAGTTTTGTCTCATTTTGCAAAGGGAACTCTGTCCGTTTTTCTCGATCTTCTTGCCATGAAATTTTGCAATGCTATGCCATCTTGTATAATGGTCGATATATTCCCACTTTGACACTGATCGAGTATTTACTCTCACTTTGTTACTTGGACACATGTTTAGAGTTTTTGTATCCACGCTTGCAGAAGTGCATTTATGGTATTCTCGTAGTGGTTGCAGGTTTCCTTTGATTTGCTTCATGTTCTCACGTCGACGCATATTCTGAGCGTGAGACTACAGCATGCAGGTTACATGTTTTCAATATTGAACTACTGGTTAGTTTATGCTTGATTAGCGTAGTGGTCAAGTGATCTCCCACTTTTGACGCGTATGCATTGACATGATGTGTAACGCAATTGAATCTACAATGACAACTCATGAAAGACGGAGGTCTCAATCTTGCCGATACTTCCATTGTTGGCATTGTGGTCACATAGGGCACATTAGGCGTCGTTGTTTTAGATGTATGAGACAACATTAGAGATGTATGCGAGATGTAGATACGGCTTTGACACATGTTAGAGAGGCAGTTCTAGTGGTAGTTTATGCCAGTGACAATGATGTCACGCTTGCCTCTAGTGTACCTCTTGCAGATTTGTCTATGGATAGCACACTTTCTCCACAATGGCTACTAGATAGCAATGTTGCTTTCCATGTCACACCACATTGTGACTGGTTTAGCACTTTTTCTAGTGGGAGACTTAAATGTGTGCACTTGGCCGATGGTTCGGCGTTTGCCATAGAGGGTGCCGAAGACGTTTGTTTGTCTTTGCCTAGTGGTGCTGACGGACGCAAAGCGGACCCCGAACCCCGACGGCCTCTAAAACGCCGGGGGCCGAATGGCTCGCCTCGAGCCTGCCACGGTTAAAGCGAACAGGGGGCACCACCTAGCTTTGAGCGGCTAGGACGCAAAGCCACGATGATATGAACACCGCAAGCCTACACACTGAGAGAGAGGAAGGGAGAGAGAGAGAGAGAGAGAGAGAGAGAGAGAGAGAGAGAGAGAGAGAGAGAGAGAAAGAGAGAGAGAGAGAGAGAGAGAGAGAGAGAGAACACTCACAATTGATGAAAACAACCTCGGGGGCGTGAGGGTGAGTTATTTCTACAATATTTACAAGGTGGCATGTCGTGGTGGTAGAGAGGTAGGGAGAGGAGATGGTGCAACCTACTTGGTGCGTTCTCTAGGGCGACTCAATGACTGTGAATACTCATTGCCAAGAGCGTGCATACGTGTGTGTGCATGGACCATTGGAGTCGAGGTATGGGTGTGGTTCCCTTCGCATGGTGTAATTTCCAAGGCAAACCCCACACACGAGACCTCCTCCTCGTGATAGTGATGATGTCAATCCCTCCTACTACACTCTACCCAACGCTTGGTTCCACATAAGTTGCCCCCCCCCGATAGTGACCTCTCAGTGCCAATTTATAGGTGTTGGCTGCTTGGATTATGGTAATCCCAGTGTGGTTAGGGTAATCTTAATCGGGGAGACAAAGCAAGTGGTGGGCCCGGTGTGGTTGACCCTTGATTTGTTTTGTGGAAGGTTATTAAAACATGGGAATCTCTAGGTGGGCCTTTGTGACCATCACCTAGAGAGAGGATATTTACAAAATGGAAATTTTACAATGGCTCGGGTGAAAAACTGAAGATAATGGTAAAATAACCTAAAAATTACTGGGATGGCATCGTGGTTGCGTGTTGCCGGCGAATGGTGTGCTGCTGGTGCGTCGGTGTGGAGCGTACTTCTTTTCGGAGTCGGCCGGGGCATGCCTTCGGCGCATTTTCTGTTTTTGTTGTTGGCGGCGCGTGCTTTGGATCGTCTTCTTCTTTTGTTGAGGTCGATGGCGTTTTGCTTGTTCTTCTTCTTTTGTATTTTGTCGGTGCGTGCATATATGCGTGTTGTGTGTATGTGTGTGAGTGTGGGACCATATATGTATATATGTGTATTTGCGGGTGAGTGCGTATATGTATATGTGTGTGCGCATGCGTGCGTGGGAACAAGGGAAGAGGGGGTACTATATAAATATATAATGTATATATATATTTTTTTTATTTTGTTTCTTCTCTGATGCCGGCGGCTTGTTCTACTGCGCATGGCGGAAGGAGAGGGGGGGGGGGGGGTAGGATAGGGGTGTGTGTGTGTGTGTGTGTGTGTGTGTGTGTGTGTGTGTGTGTGTGTGTGTGTGTGTGTGTGTGTGTGTGTGTGTGTGTGTGTGTGTGTGTGTGTGTGTGTGTGGGCTACGGATTGCGCACGAGAAGAGAGGGCGTGTGTGTGTGTGTGTTGTGTGTGGTGCTTCGCTGCCCGCATGGGAGAGAGAGCAAGCTTTGGCGTGCTGTGGCGGCATTCGGATGAGAGAGAGAGAGAGAGAGAGAGAGAGAGAGAGAGGAGAGAGAGAGAGAGAGAGAGAGAGAGAGAGAGAGAGACTTTGGCGCTGCCATGAGAAGGAGAGTGAGGGAGAGGGGGAGGGGAGAGGGGTAAGGGGATAAGAGATAGAGAGAGTGTGTGAGGGAGAGTGAGGGGAGAGGGGGTATGGCGTGGCATGGGTTGTGTGGGTGAGAGGGAGAGGGGGGGGGGGGGGGGGGGGGGGGGGGGGGGGGGGGGGGGGGGGTGTTGTTTTTGCATGGGCTTAAGGACGAAGTGGGGGGGATTAGTCAATGGGTGGGGTGTAAGGAAATATATCCGCGGGCCACGAGGGGGGGGGGGGGATGAGGCCGAGGGGGGTGTGAATGAGCCGAAGGACGGTGAGGCGAGCGGGTGGGGAAGAGGGAGGAGGGAATATTGGCGGGCCAAAGAGGGGGGGAGGGGGAATGAGGGTAGAGGGTAATGGGTGAGTGTGATTCGGGTAAGTGTAAGAGTTAGGGGGGGGGGGGGGGGGGGGGGGGGGGGGGGTTTTCTCACGCGGCTCGCACCGAGGGAGCACGAGAGAGAGGGGTTGGGGGTTTCTTCTCTGAGTTTTTGCCTGGCCGGGGAGGGTAAATCGGGGGGGAGAGAGATATTAGGAAAAGGGGGTATGTAAGGAAAATGGGGGGAAGAGAGTGCGAGGGTTTTATCCGATGCCCATGGGGCGGGAGGGGGAAAAATAGGTTACTGTGGGGGGGTATCGAGAGTGGGGGGGGGGGGGGGGGGGGGGGGGGGGGGGGGGGGGAATGAGTTTTTTTTTTTTCTTTGATTTTCGAAAGTCGGCTATCATTAGCCCTCTCTCTTTTGGCTAGAGACATTCATGCTTCTAGCCCTTCTTCTGTTTCTTCAGCTGTAGAGTTAGAGGGTTCTCCCTCTTCTGGAATGTCTAGCACGAATTCTGGGTCAAACCTAAGGAAATACCTTTTCAGTCTCCATCCATTGACTCTAGTCTTGTGAATTCTCCCATCTGCTTCCATCAGCTTATAGTTGCCGTTGTCGTAGTGCTTCTTGATGATGAATGGCCCTTCCCATCTGGGTTGAAATTTCTTATCCTTCCTGGTATCAAATCTATTGTCGTATCGCAGTACTAACATGCCTTTTTCCGGTCCTTTCTCTTTAAGCCCTTGATTGAAAGTGAGTCGGCGTCGTTCTGCCTGTGCTGCATAGTGATTGATTGCTTCTTCCCTATCCAGTTGGAGTCTCTCTAGATCCAAGATGTGGTTTCTAAGGTTTATGATTGGACGGTGGGTCTGGCTGGCCAAGACTCGTAAGCTGGCTATTTGTACCTCAATGGGTAGAATTGCCTCCTTCCCATAAAGTAGATGGAAAGGGGTGAAACCTAGTGATGTTCGGAACGTTGTTCTGTAGGCCCAAAGAGCTGCCATGAGATGTTTATCCCAATCTCCTGTATGGTTGTTCACCTGTTTTGTGATGATCTTGCAAATCATTCCATTTACCTTCTCTACCAGACCATTGCATTGTAGATAGTATGGTGTGGAATGGCGACGTGTGATGCCTAACTTCTTCATCAGTTCCCCTACCACATCGCCTCTGAATCCTGGTCCTCTATCTGATATTACCTCAAGACGAGTGCCAAAACAGCAAACGATATGCTCAAAAATGAACTTTGCCACCTCTTGGGCTGTAATGCGGGTGGTGGCCGTTCCTTCTGCCCATTGTGTCATGTAGTCTACACCCACTATGATGTACAGTTTACCTTATTGGGCCCTTGGTAAGGGACCAATTGCATCTATTCCCCATTTCTCAAACGGACCATATGAAATGATAGGGGTTTGTGGCTCGTAGGTTAGCGTACGATCACTGGACACTTGACAAGCCCTACATGTTTTACACCAATGGTGCACATCTCTGTTCAAACTAGGCCAAAAGTATCCTGCTTGTAGAATCTTCCTACTGGTGATATCTAGAGCAAAATGACCACCGCAGACGCCGTCATGGCAGCTTGAAATTACCTCTGTGATTTCACTGGAGGTTGGCACCCGCCTGAGAATTTGATCCTTGCCCTTACAATACAAGTGGTCGTCTATAAGGCAGTACCTAGTAGCCTTCCTTACCAGCCATTGTTTTTGTCCTTTAGTGTGTCCTGTTGGACATTCCCCTGTATTCAAAAAGCTGATGATATCACGCATAGCGTCACTGCCTTGGCAGAGAGGTAGCTTTAATTTGATTGCTCCTATGGGAACATCTTGTATTCTTTCTTTAGCTAGTGCATCTGCCTCTTGATTTTCTACTCTGGGAATATGGAAGAGCTTTACTTCTTCAAACTTCTTCAGAAGGTCCTTAACTTGGCGAAGTTGACCAAGTAAAACATGATTTTTGCACTCCCAGGTGCCATTTATCTTCCTAATCAAAAGCAAAGCGCCGCCGAACACATTTAAGCGCTGAATTTTTTGTGAAATACATTGTTCCATCCCAAGGATTAGTGCTGCATATTCTGCCTCATTGTTAGAGTGGGAGTGTAATAACTGCCCCATGGAGAATACTCTTTCCTGCTGTTCATTGAAAATGACCATGCCTGCTGCAGACTGATCCATTGTTCTCTTGTATGCTCCGTCAAAGAAGAGAGAGTGAGCTCTCTCTAGCTTAGGGCTCTCTTTATCTGGTATTCCTTCCTTTGCTTCCGTGTTGACCTTCAGCTTCTTCTCGTAGTGGCGATGAGTGAGAATTCCTGCTAGACTAGCCCTGGTGGAATTTTCTACTTGCATGGTGTAATCAAACTCTTGTAGTCTAATTAACCACTTTGAGATCCTAGAGGAGACATCCATGTGTCGCATTACATAAGGGAAAACTTCTTCCATTGTCAGGATTACAAATGGTCTACGCAAGAGATAGGAGCGGAACTTCGTGGTAGCAAACATTAGTGCTAGAACCATGTGTTCTACTTCGGTGAATCCCTTTTCTGATGGGGTCATGACTCGACTAGAGAAGTAAATAGAGCGCATGAAAGAAGTTTTGGGATCCTTTTGCATTAGCACTGCTCCCAGAGTATCATTTCCCACACTAGGGTTTACATAGAATGGCTCGTCCCACTTAGGAGGTGAAATAGTGGGAAGCTTAGATAGGACTTGCTTTACCTCAGTGAACCGCTTCTCATTCTCTTCACTCCATGAGAAAACATCCCTTTGGGTGAGTTGTTGTAGGGGAAGGACTACTTGAGATAGCAGGTGAATGAACCTTCTTAAATATCTTACCTTCTGAAGGAAATAAACCAACTGCTTGGCGGTGGTGGGAGATGATAAAGATATCAGAGCCTGAATTTTGCTAGGGTCAACCTCGATTCCTTTTGCTGAAATTACATGACCAAGGAGAGTGACCTTGCTCTCACCAATGTGACACTTGTCCACGTTGAGTTGGCCACCTAGGGTTTGTAGCCTGGTTAAGCCATCATAGACTTTGCTTAGATGAAGGGCTCGTGAGCTATAGATGCAAAAATCATCTATGAAAACCGGTATTGATGTTCCAAAGTAGGGTTGGAAAACAAATGTCACATAGCGTTGAAATGTGGCTGGGGCGTTGATGAGGCCAAATGGCATCACTCTGTAGGCAAAACATCCCCAAGGTGTGATGAAGGTTGTTTTCTTCTGATCCTCCTCCGCAATGCTAATCTGGAAGTATCCTGAGTAGCCATCGCATACTGTGTAGCGTTCGTGACCTGCCACTTCATTGAGTATTTCATCCTGGAATGGGAGGGGAAAATGGTCCCTCTTCGTGGCTGCATTGAGCGGTTTATAATCCACACAGACTCTCCATTTACCATTTTTTTTTTGTGTAACTACTACTGGGGAGACCCATTCTGAGTCTTCGACAGGGTAGATGAAACTTGCTTGTAGCAAACTCCTTACTTCTTTAAGCAATGCCTCTTGTTGAATTACTCGAAGTCTTCTGAGCTTCTGTACTACGGGTTTACTGCCTTCCTTGAGCTTTATGTGGTGTTGCACTACTGTAATTCCTGTGATCTTATCATAGCCATCAATGAACAAAGTAGTGAAGTTTCCTAACATGGAGACATACTCCCTTTCTTCATTGGTTAACTCATTTGAGAGCATTTTTTGTAGCTTACCTGCATCCTCCAATGACTGCTTACCTGATGGTCCCTCTTAGTTTGTTGAGGTTGCTTCAGATTGTGTTAAGCTGTTTGGGTATTTAAGAACGACTCCCATTACTTCGATGCTACTGTCACTCCCATCAGTGGTGGTTGTGTCTTCTCCTGAGGTAGACGAGGAGTCGCTGGTGGACTCGTCTTCTGAAGCCTCCAAGATCATATTGCGCTGCTTTCCAGTCCTCATGTTGTAGAATATGGACTTCCCTTTAGCATCCTTCATCTGGATCATCTCGGTGCTCCAGTCTTGTTTGGCTTCCATGGCCATAATCCAAGGCCTTCCAAGAATGATGGGGTAGCCCTCCCCTTTGTGTGGCATGACGAAGATGTCTACCTCCACTTCCGTATTGAATGCTTTTACTTTGACCGCATTTACAATGCCTATGCATTTTACTCTTACATTGTTTGCCATCTTGGCTCGGCAGGGTGCCCGCCTACTTACCTCTAGACCTAGGTGGTGCATCATCTTCTCACTCATGACGCATATTTGCGCGCCACCATCTATGTAGATGTTTGAAATCCGCTGCCCTTTGATGTGAGCGTCCATGGTTGGCAAGATGTCATCGAGATCCCTCCCTGAGATAGCCCCAGCTATCCGTGGTTTTGATTTCCTGGTACTTACCATTTTCGTCAACTGCCTCCTCATTCTGGGTGCAAGGTGGAGTAATTGGGGCCAAGTTATCTTCGGGACCTGCATTAACACATCCTGAACTAAGTTATAGGGTTGTGCTTCCTCACCTAGTGAGAAGTCCACGATGTCTATCTTCCGTCGCGGTTTAGCTGCTTGCTTGCTAGACTCGGCTTTCCCTTTCATCTTCTCTTCCTTTTGAGATGCCTCCTCGTGCCTCGCACGTTTCACTCCCATAGCATCCACTTCTTCTACCTTCGCTTTTCCTTTGTGCTTCTCTCGAGCTGACTCTTCTACCTTCGCCTTCCCTTTAGCCTCTAAGCTAATGACACTCACTGCTTGGTTCACCGCAGGTAGTGGGGATAGTGGCAGAATGAGAGGTTGGGGTGGTGGTTGCTGTTATATAGGTGGTTGCAGGATTTGGATTGCTGGGATTGGTCCTAGCTGCCTTGGTGGTGGTCTTACTCTTGGTGGAGAGATCTGATTCTGTCTCCCTCCTCTATTGAAATTCTGCCTTCTTGGGTGTGGGCAGTAGTACATTCCATGGCCATCTTCCCCGCAGTTGTAACAGTGGTATTCTGGGTTCTGCCTTCGTTGTCCTCTTCCTTGTTCTGGATTGCTGCCAGATGCATGCCCTTGCTGCACGAGATGCACAGATAAACTCTCTAGTTGGATGGTGATGCGACTCAGCAGGTCTTGTTGTTCCTCTGTTGTCCCCTGTGGTTGGACTCTATGATTGGTTGTTGCTGCCACTGGGGTTGGTTGGGCCAAGCTTGTTTCCTCTGACTCGTTTACTCTTGCTTGCATGCGCAGCTTCTTGTCTTTAAGGCGGACTACTTCGACTGCCAACTCATATGTTGCAGGATACCTTCCCTTCACCTTCTCTCTTAGCAGCGACCATAGACCAGCAATGAAACGGTCCTTCTTCAGGAAATTAGGCGCTCCTTCGCCTTCCTCCAGTGTGGCAACCCACCTTTCCCATAAGTCCACAAACTTTGACTCATAGGTGGCGTACTCCAGCAGGCCTGCCTGCTTTAATTCTGTCAATAGCTGCCATAGCTTCTCCGAGGTTGTGCCTCCACCAAACCTCTTTACAAAAGCAACCCTTAACACATCCCATGCATTCTTGGTAGCCTAGGGCAATGCATTATACCAGGACTTGGCCTCTACTTTCATCAGTAGAGGAAAAATTATGAGTCGTGAAGCGTCATCATCTTTGTTGGAGACGACACAAGCAATGTCAAAATCGTCCAAACAAATAGTGGTGAGATCCTCACCCTTCTTTCCACTGAACGTGGGGAAAGAAACACTTGCCATGGTGGTGACTCCGGAAATAACAAACCTTTTTTTTTTTTTACATCAACAGCAACGGCTCATAGAGGTTTTTACAGGGGCGAATGGATAAGCTAAAACAGGATAAAAATAGAGACATTAAAGGAATGATGGTAATTTAGTATGGGGAGAATGATAGGGTTCGGGGAATTGAGGATTTCTCCTAGTACTGCCGCACCGAATAGGCAAACGATCTTCTCTTGGTAGAAGACTTTCCTATCTACATAGATATTCACATGCATATGCTGCAGGAATCTGAACGGGAATGCCGTCGGCCCGTATTCCATCATGCACAAAGGGTGAAATACTTACTTATACTCTTACCGTGCCAATGTTGATGAGTCGGCACATCCACAAGAGGTCGTCACCTTTCATGGGCTCTACCCTTCCTTCATTGCTTAGCACGTACCGGGTGATGGCGACGCGTCGGACCACTCCCAGTCTCTTGGCTAACAACAATTGTAGGTAATTTCCGTAATCGGCGTGTTGCATGTTTATTCTACTCCATTCAACTGTAGCTCATCTCCAGCCCACTGGGTTTCTCCCGTGGTAGAGAGCTTCTTCAGGACAAGTTGTACAGGGAGGGGAGGAAGATCCTCCACTCGCTTCCCAAAACAGCGAGAGCAGTAGCCCAACCACTCTTCTCTAGGACATGGGAATCTTCTCACCACTTCTTCTAGGAAGAGAGAGAGAGAGAGAGCACTCGCAATTGATAAAAACAACCTCGGGGGTGTGAGGGTGAGCTATTTCTGCAATATTTACAAGGTGGCATGCCGTGGTGGTAGAGAGGTAGGGAGAGGAGATGGTGCAACCTACTTGGTGCGTTCTCTAGGGCGACTCAATGACTGTGAATACTCATTGCCAAGAGCGTGCATACGTGTGTGTGCATCGACCATTGGAGTCGAGGTATGGGTGTGGTTCCCTTCGCATGGTGCAATTTCCAAGGCAAACCCCACACACGAGACCTCCTCCTCGTGATAGTGATGGTGTCAATCCCTCCTACTACACTCTACCCAACGCTTGGTTCCACATAAGTTGCCCCCCCCCGATAGTGACCTCTCAGTGCCAATTTATAGGTGTTGGCTGCTTGGATTATGGTAATCCCAGTGTGGTTAGGGTAATCTTAATCGGGGAGACAAAGCAAGTGGTGGGCCCGGTGTGGTTGACCCTTGCTTTGTTTTGTGGAAGGTTATTAAAACATGGGAATCTCTAGGTGGGCCTTTGTGACCATCACTTAGAGAGAGGATATTTACAAAATGGAAATTTTACAATGGCTCGGGTGAAAAACTGAAGATAATGGTAAAATAACCTAAAAATTACTGGGATGGCGTCGTGGTTGCGTGTTGCCATCGAATGGTGTGCTGTCGGTGCGTCGGTGCGGAGCGTACTTCTTTTCGGAGTCGGTCGGGGCATGCCTTCGGCGCATTTTCTGTTTTTGTTGTTGGCGGCGCGTGCTTTGGATCGTCTTCTTCTTTTGTTGATGTCGATGGCGTTTTGCTTGTTCTTCTTCTTTTGTATTTTGTCAGTGCGTGTGTATATGCGTGTCGTGTGTATGTGTGTGAGTGTGGGAGCATATATGTATATATGTGTATTTGCGGGTGAGTGCGTATATGTATATGTGTGTGCGCATGCGTGCGTGGGAACAAGGGAAGAGGGGGTACTATATAAATATATAATGTATATATATATATATATATTTTTTGTTTCTTCTCTGATGCCGGCGGCTTGTTCTACTGCGCATGGCGGAAGGAGAGGGGGGGGGGGTAGGATAGGGGGGGGTGTATGTATGGTGTGTGTGTGTGTGTGTGTGTGTGTGTGTGTGTGTGTGTGTGTGTGTGTGTGTGTGTGTGTGTGTGTGTGTGTGTGTGTGTGTGTGTTTTTCATGCTGCTGCCGCGAGGGCGTGTCTGTGTGTGTGTCGGCTGCGGACTGCGCGCGAGGAGAGAGGGTGTGTGTGTGTGTGTGTGTGTGTGTGTGTGTGTGTGTGTGTGTGTGTGTGTGTGTGTGTGTGTGTGTGTGTGTGTGTGTGTGTGTGTGTGGTGCAGCGCTGCCCGCATGGAAGAGAGAGCAAGCTTTGGCGTGCTGTGGCGGCATCCGGATGAGAGAGAGAGAGAGAGAGAGAGAGAGAGAGAGAGAGAGAGAGAGAGAGAGAGAGAGAGAGATCCTTTGGTGCTGCCGTGAGAGGGAGAGTGAGGGAGAGGGGGAGGGGAGAGGGGTAAGGGGATAAGATATAGAGAGAGAGTGTGAGGGAGAGTGAAGAGAGAGGGGATATGGCGGGGCATGGGTTGTGTGGGTAAGAGGGAGAGGGGGGGGGGGGGGGGGGGGGGGTGTTGTTTTTGCATGGGGCTTAAGGACGAAGGGGGGGGGATTAGTCAATGGGTGGGGTGTAAGGGAATATATCCGCGGGCCACGAGGGGGGGGGGGGGGGGGGGGGGAATGAGGGTAGAGGGTAATGGGTGAGTGTGATTCGGGTAAGTGTAAGAGTTAGGGGGGGGGGGGGGGGGCTATCAGTGCATGCTTTGAGCGAGAGACGAGACGTGTCTCTTTCTCTAGTGATCACCATCATGCTCAGGAGACAGATCATTTGGCTGTGCAAGACGTGGCAGTAGACTCTGTAAAGATAGCGATAGAGCAGCAGTTCTCTAGTGAGAAACAATAGGTGTTGTTAGAGTTTATGCAGGCAGAGGTAGAGCAAGTCTTCTCCCTAGAGACATAGACAGAGATGATAGATATGGATTTCTTGGATATACTCACGTTAGAGGCTGATGAGTTGGTGCTAGGACGCACAGTTTTGCATATGGGTAAGAGGGTCATTGCCATCCCCTTGTCATCAGTGAAACATCCATACACGATGAGTTTTCTTGATGATGTAATGTTTGCACATAGCGCAAGGGAGGCGAGTACAACCAATTTTGTGCAGATTTTGTTAGCGTTCGGGCGACTCATGTTCGACTTGTTACTGTCGAGGCCTGATCTTGCAACTAAAGTGGGAGCATTTGCAGCAAAAATTGTCAGTCGTACGGTGGCTGACACTAGCATGAAACTTTGTGGAGCTTTGCATACCATACAGAGTTGTCTACAGGATTTACATGCAAACTCTAGCGTGGGTACGCACACTAGCCTACCACTAGAGCCGATACAATTGCGTAAATATATTGATAGAGTGAGCCAGTGGATGTAGGTTGTTGCATTGCATTTATACGCCCCGTATCGAAATAATTATACATATAGAACGCTATTCTACACCGAAATCCCGTATAATCACCGTATTGCCGTTTTATTCTTTTTCAATCAAAACTCTTTTCGATCGAAAGATCTTTTGATCAAAAAAGCTTTCGATCAAATAATACCGGACGTCCAGTGTCCGACCACTCGCCCACATGTGTAGTATGTACATACCCTTATTCTTCATATACATGAAAATAAGGAGCTCCTCACTACCAGTTCCTGAGGCTGCTCCACCCACATCCTGTGTTCTCTCTTTCTCTCTCCTTCTCACTCTCCACACACGTGCCGTGCTCGCGCACTCACAATTGATATCAGAGTGCATGGTGATCACGGAGAGCATGACGACTTCAAGCGCTTCGAGGCGATAGCTCGCTCGCTCTCGGCATTGGAGAGCTCAAGAAAGCTTGAAATCTTTGTGAGAATGCAATGGATCTTGTGAGCTCAGTTGAGAGTGATGTATGCTCTTGAGGAAGCTTAGAAAGGAGTGTGGAAGATTGTGTGTAAGTGAAGGTGCTGCCATAAAAACTGTGTGCGCAGTAGCACTGTTTCTAGATTCGTTTTTCTCCTTTTAGTATGCAGATTTGAGAATTCTTTTGTACTGGCCCATCCATTTCGACGTGGTCTACAACTTTGCAAAAGAATTTTTTTGCAAATTCATCACAGTTTTGTTGATATTCAACTCATACTGACTGTATACAAAAATTGCACGTTTTCTATTTTTGCATAGTGTGCCAGTTTGTTGCACTTTTGGAAGCATGGCAGGTGGTCAAAGTTAGGTGAGAATGCAATGGGATCTTGTGAGCTCACTTGAGAGTGATGTATGCTCTTGAGGAAGCTCAGAAACGAGTGTGGAAAATTGTGTGGAAGTGAAGGTGCTGCCCTAAAAACTGTGTGCACAGTAGCACTATTTTTAGATTCGTTTTTCTCCCTTTAAAATGCAGAATTGAGAATTTTGTTGTGCTGGCCCATCCGTTTCGACATGCTCTACAACTTTGCAGAAAAACTTTTTACAAATTCCTCACCGTTTTGCTGATATTCAGCTCATACCGACTCTATACAAAAATTGCACGTTTTCTATTTTCGCATAGTGTGTGAGTTTGTTGGACTATTGGAAACACGGCAGGTGCTCGAAGTTATGTGCATAAATTCTGAGTTGAAGATGTAATTTCAACTTGTGAAGAGCTTGTGGTTTGAGGGTTTTTGATAGATTTGGGCAAAGAGTCATGGAGGCATTTACACACCATCGAAGCAGTCTCAGTGAGAGACACGATTTTTGGAGCACACGGATGGAGCTTCTTTCACACGTTTTCATATGATACTTTGGCAGTAATTTTGTGCTTGGATTCATGGTCTTTGCGAATGGTTTACATATGGTGATAGCATATGGTTGATGCCCATTCTACATGTTACCATATACATGTGGTAGTGATGTGTGTGAACACACTAGGACCTCCGGGGCATTTTTTCCCTCTTTAGGAGGTTTTTTCCCCCGTGCATTGTATATATGCCCATCACTCTAGGGCTATCTATCTTTCCATTGCACACTAAGTAACACACTCTCCATTGTGTGCCTTGAGCTTCCTTCGTCTTCTCCAAGCTGGGTATTTCTCTGCAACCCTAATTCCAACAATTGGTATCAGAGCAGGTCACGTACTCCCAGGCTTAGTCGCCAACTGCTCCAGCGTTCGCAGGTCGACAAATATTTTGAGCAAGCTCGAAGAGCTTGGTCTGCTCAGAATTTTGATTTGGGCTCATTTCGGCCTCCGTTTCCACTACAGGCAGTACTGCACAGGCTATTTTGTCATTTTGTGCAAAATTTCTGTCAGTGCCGTTTTCTGCATAACATGTGCCTTATAGTCTTCTACGGTTTGTGCTATATAGCACAGGTTGATCCCGCTCCGTTTCTTCTACTTTCGGGCAGTTTTCACGTCAGGTGCAGCATTTACCATGGCTGACAACAACAACACAGATATGTTCAAGATGTTTGCTGCTGAGGACAAGTTGGATGGGGACAACTACCCTATGTGGGCTTATATGATGCAACATGTTCTTGTGTCAAAGGGTGTTTGGAACATTGTGCAGGGCATTAATGTACGTCCTGGTTCTGAGGATGTAGGCGATGTTGAGGATGTTGCAGGTCTTGCTGCAAGGATTGCAGCTGTTAGAGTTGTTTTGCCTATAGCAGAACAAGCTCGTTGGGATGTAAGGATGCGCAGGCTCATGCATTGATTGCATTTTCTATGAAGCGCACCATTGTTCCTCACATCCGTTCAACAAAATCTGCAAAACAGGCTTGGGATATTCTAGCAGGTCTTTATGCAAGCCGCAATGAGGCTAAAATTGCTTTGCTGCATAAAGAGCTAGAGTCGAAGATTATGCATGAGGAAGATGATATGGACACTTTCCTTGCTAGTGTCAAGGATATCAATGAGCAACTTATTTCTGCAGGTGAAGTTATTTCAGACAGTTCCCTTGTGCAGACTATTCTTGATGCCTTACCAGATTCTTACCAGGCTTTTGCTAGTACTTGGAGACTTATGACCCAAGGAAATCCAGAAGTTGTCAAGTTTGATGCATTATGCACATTGTTGTTGCAAGAGTCACTTTTCAAAAAAAACAGGACTAGACAGCGTGCAGTTGAACAGGCTTTTATTGCTTCTCAAAGAAAGGGTGGTAACAGCAATGCAGCCACTTCTTATGGTTCTACTGCGAGTGGCAAAAATTCTGTTCCTAATGCTTCTGCTGGCAGCAATTCGTATGGAAATTCTGGTGATAAGGGCAAAAAGAAGATGCGTTGCCATTATTGTAAATCCAACGATCACTTGATCAAGACGTGTCCTAAGTTGAAGGCCAAAGAGGCTAAGAAGAAAGAGGGTGGTTCCACTGCAAATGTTGGTTCCACTACAAATGCAGCCATTGTTGAGTCTTCTGTGAAAGGAGACTGTGTTGCTGATGTTGACGCAGAATGGTCTTTTAGCGCAAAGTGCACTTACAATCCTGCTGTCCATAATGCATGCTTGTCAGTTGCTGCAGATTCACATGTGTGGTATTTCGATAGTGGTGCTACAAAGCACATTACCTCACATCGTGAATTGTTTACCTCTCTCGAGTCTGTCCCTCATGGGAATTCAGTCACTTGTGCCAACAACGCCTCTTATCCAGTTAAGGGAGTTGGAATGATTGTGCTCACTACTGCTAATGGCAGTTCCTTCACACTTGTTGATGCACTTTATGTACATGGGATCAAGAAGAATCTCTTGTCTGTATCCGCACTTGCTAGACTTGGACTTGTAGTCAAATTTGTGGATGACAGATGTACAATACATGATCTCAGTTTTGGTGATGAAATTGTTGCATTTGGGCTTTTGTGACGTGGGTTGTATAAGCTCACTTTGTATGACAAGTGTGGACAAAACTTTGCAAATGCTGTTGCAGATTCAAGGGCTATTTCAGATGCAAAACTTTGGCATGCACGTTTTGGTCATCTGAATTTTACCAGTTTGCTGCGTTTGCAGAAATCTGATATGGTTGCTTCTTTGCCGCCTCTTGAAGCACCTGTCAAACATGTTTGTGAAGGTTGTATTTTGGGTAAGATGCAGCGTTCTAAATTTCCAAAGGATGGTTCAGTTCGGGTCACATGCAGGTTGCAGCTTGTGCATAGTGATGTTTGTGGGCCCATGCAAACTCCGTCCTTGTGCAATTACCTGTACTTCGTGACTTTCATTGATGATTACTCCAGGCATGCATGGGTATTTCCGCTTAAAGCGACGTCCGAAGCTTTTATGTGCTTCAAACAATTTTTGGCTATGGCTGAAAATGTCTCGAAATGTACTATGGGCACCCTCCGTTCCAATCGAGGGGGGGAGTATATGTCTCATGAATTTAATGCATCTCTTGCTAGTCGTGGGATAAAACACCAATGTACAGTGCCTTATACACCTCATCAAAATGGTGTTGCTGAGAGGAAAAACAGGTCACTGACGGAAATGGCACGATGTATGGTCAAAAGTCAAGCTTTGCCGCATTCTTTTTGGCTTGAGGCCATTATGTGTGCCACTTATGTACTTAACAGGTGTCCTACGAAAGCCTTGCAGTATATTACTCCATATGAAGCATGGCATGATAGAAAGCCTTCTATTGAGCACATGCGTGTTTTTGGCTATTTGGCATATGCTTTGGTGTCACAAGTGCAGTGCAAAAAATTGGATGATAAGGCTGTCAAATGTATTTTTGTTGGTTATAGTGCTGAAAGCAAAGGTTAGAGGTTGTATCATCCGCAAACAAAACATATTCTGGTTTCTCGGGATGTACTGTTTGTGGAAGATTGTGTTCAACCCTTGCTGTCATGTACTAGAGACAGTAATGTAAGCTCGCAGGACATTTATGACACTTTGTTGCCTCTTTTCAGTGGTGGAAATACGAATGTAAGATCCAATGAGGCAAATGTACAGCCTATGGGGGTTTCTGAAAATGTTTTAGATCAGCCTATTACTGATGCAAATGTACATGATGTACTTGATGAGGAAAGGGCTGAAAATGAGCAGGCTAGAGGTATGCCAAAATGGCTGGTGCACACTTTGCGTGACAGTAAATTGGATGCACCTTTGTCTAGTCGTACTCGTTCAGGCTCTCGCCATGCATCTTATGCATCAAATTGTTATGCTTTGGCTATGTCTATCTTACATGATGTTGAGGAGCATCTGTCTTTTGATGAAGCACAGAATTCCAAAATTGGATGGCTGCCATGCAATCAAAATATGATGCACTTATAGAAAATGACACATGGACTTTATGTGATTTGCCTCCTGGCAAAAAGGCCATTGGTACGAAGTGGGTTTACAAGTTGAAACACAAACCGGATGGTGAGATCGATCGCCATAAGGCTCGACTTGTTGCAAAAGGTTATGCACAGCAAAAAGGCATAGACTATGAAGAGACTTTTGCTCCCACTTGTCATATGACTACTGTGCGTTTTCTATGTGCATTGGCAGCTCATTTTGGTTGGGATGTACATCAATCAGACATTGTTATTGCTTTCTTGAATGGTGACATATTTGAGGAAGTTTATGTAACGCAGCCTCGCGGTTTTGTCATAAAGGGACAAGAGGACAAAGTGTGCAAATGTAACAAGGCTTTGTATGGGTTGAAGCAATCTCCTCGTGCTTGGTATGAGAAAGCTGACACTCATTTGGTCAAACAAGGCTTTCGTAACAGTCCCACAGAAAGCACATTGTATGTAAAGCGTGAGGGTGATGTACTTCTCATTGTGGTTCTTTATGTTGATGATTTGCTGATCACTGGACCAAATGAGAGACATATTGCTGAATTTAAAGCTGATTTGAATGCTACTTTCAAGATGAAAGATTTGGGGCTGTTGCATCATTATGTGGGTATACAGTTTAAGCAGTGTGATGGTGGTATTGCCTTGTGTCAGAAAAGTTACATAGAGACATTGCTATGTAAGTTTGGACTTGAGGATTGCAAACCTATTGCCACTCCCATGAAAACAGGTTTGAAGTTGTGTCTACATGATGCTGGCGATCCTGCTGATGTCACTCTTTATCAAACTGTTGTTGGCTGCCTCATTTATGTATGCAACACGAGGCCGGATATTCAGTTTGCAGTCTCACAGGTCAGCAGATTTATGCCTAGCCCAGGGTCTAAGCATTGGCAGGCTGTCAAGAGGATTTTCCGCTACCTTAGTGGCACTTTACATCTTGGCTTGTTTTATCCCAAGGGGGGATCATTGCCGCCAGACTTACATGCTTTTTCGGACTCAGATTGGGCTGGTTGTTTTGACACGCGAGTGTCCACAAGTGGTTTTTGTTTCATGCTTGGCAGTTCATGTATATCATGGTTGAGAAAGAAGCAACCTACTGTGGCCACTTCGAGTTGTGAGGCTGAGTACAAAGCAGTCTTCACAGCTATGGTTGAGTGTGTATGGCTCAGACGCCTTATGGCTGATTTGGGTGTTGGACAGGACACTGCCAACACTATCTACACTGACAGTCATACCGCATTGGCAGTTGCGAGGAGCCCAGTTTTTCATGCTCGCACAAAGCACATTGAGGTGCATTAGCACTATGTCAGGGAGAGGCTCTCAGCAAGAGAGATCAGCTTGGCTTATGTGCCAACACAGGACAACCTTGCAGATCTTTTCACAAAGGCATTGTCTCGTGAGAAGCTTGAAACTTTCCGCAAAGCTTTGGGCTTACTCCCCTTTGTGGACTGATCCTGTCCTCAGGGCATGGCACTTCCCTTTACTCATGTGCCAGCTCTCGTTCACCGCATCACTCCAGGGGGGATTTGTTACCATATACATGTGGTAGTTGTGTGTGTGAACACACTAGGACCGTCGGGGCATTTTTTCCCTCTTTAGGATATTTTTTCCCCCGTGCATTGTATATACGCCCATCACTCTAGGCCTATCTATCTTTCCATTGCACACTAAGTAACACACTCTCTATTGTGTGCCTTGAGCTTCCTTCGTCTTCTCCAAGCTGTGTGTGTTTCTCTGCAACCCTAATTCCAACACTACATGCATTTTTGGCGAGCACTTTCAAGTGCCGATGAGCTCTCTTGAGAGCATTGTCTTTGCATTGATCAAGTTTCCCGATTGCAACTCTTTTGGCGCTTGCTTAAGCGCGGTCACTCCGTTGATGTATGTTGAGTGCAGATTGCCATTGTATGTAAAAATGTGGAGCCATTTTGGCATTCCTATTCTTTGGCATTGAGTACTGCTATGGTTTATGGTAGAGATTATACTTGAGTTTTTGCTCAGTATTCAGGGGAAACTCTGACGAATTTTTCCCATAATCTCGCCATGGTTTATGCGTATTTAGAGTTTACTCTCTGATGGTTTAGTGTTCAAGTTGACTCCCACTCTCGAAGTTATCTACAATTTCTTGGCTTGTGGTTGCGTTGAGTTTTGGTTCATTTCGCAAAGGCAACTCTGTTCGTTTTTCTCGGTCTTCTTGCCATGAAATTTTGCAATGCTATGCCATCTTGTGCAATGGTCGATATATTCCCACTTTGACAGTGATCGAGTATTTACTCTCACTTTGTTACTTGGACACATGTTTAGTGTTCTTGTATCCACGCTTGCAGAAGTGCATTTATGATGTTCTCGTAGTGGTTATAGGTTTCCTTTGATTTGCTTCATGTTCTCACGTCGACGCATATTCTAAGCGTGAGACTACAGCATGCAAGTTACATGTTTTCAATATTGAGCTACTGGTTAGCTTATGCTTGATTAGCGTAGTGGTCGAGTGATCTCCCTACGTTGCATTTATACGCCTGTATCGAAATAATTATACATATAGAACGCTATTATACGCCGAAATCTCGTATAATCATCATATTGCCGTTTTATTTTTTTTTATCAAAAGTCTTTTTGATCGAAAGTTCTTTTGATAAAGAAAGCTTTTGATCAAAAAATATCTTATATAAGAAATCGTCGCCGGTTTCGATCAAAAGCAATTCTAGAGCTTCAGAAGATTTTTGAGACAGAGAGAGCTTGAGATTGCCAGAGTTTGAGGAGGATTTTGGGACAGCCAGAGCTTGAGGTAAAATTTTCAACTTGTATTGCTCTTTTCTAGCTTGTTTTCGTGTGTTGTTCTAGACTCGTGTGGTGCAGTTGTTTTACTCTCACCACAGAGTTATCTTGCAGATTATAGGCCACTTCGTGGTGTGTATCCATCTGACTCACTCAATTAGTCACTTTTCTCGTGTTGTGCAGCCACTTTGCTCACTACAAAGAAGGGTTTTAGGACAGACTTAGATTCTCACTCGTGTGATGCCGTTGTTGTCTATCTCTCACACAAGGATGATTTTAGGTTTTAGTGGTCAACTCGTGGTATGCAGTAGGCATGATGCCACACCTCTCACTCCAAAGTGGCCTATAAGTTGCTCAATTTTAGATCAGCTCAAATTATCATTTGTTTACACACAAGAGTTTCTATTCGTCAAATAGAGAGTGGAGAGATGCATAGTTTATGCCCTCTTCATCTTTGTGTGATGCACTGGTTACTCTTGTGTTTTGAACTCCAAAGACACATCATTGTTCATCACTAGATGACTTGGTGTTGTCTGGGATATAAATAGATACGATATTTGGCATGCATCTGAGATTGTTCAGTTGTCCACTAATGTTTTTGTTGTGAGTTCCACATACTTCATCAGAGATTGGATTAAGTCACATCATCGTTCTTACTACATAGAAATATGAAAAATACGCTTGTCTACCTAAGAGTGAAGAGATGCATACCTATGCCCTCTTCATCTTAGCCCCGGGGAGGTCACCTAATAAAAATGTAACTTATCACGTGAGTTAATTTGAAAAAAACTTACAGATTTTAAAAGAAAATGGTACATTATATTCTTAACAAAATTCACAAATAAGGGGTTTTACAAACATGTTTTGAACGCACGTGATATGGTAGTTTTACACATAGTGAACCCCCGAGATCTTAGCAAGACACACCTTGTATTTTTTGATCCGTAGATACGCCACTTATCAGTAGATGAATTGGTGTTGTCTTGGATGTAAATATGTACGATGTTTGACCACAATTTGAGATTTTTAAATTATCCATTGATGGTTGTGTTGTGCGTTCCACACACTTCATCAAGGATTAGATTGATTAGACTATCAATCATCATTTAAACAACGTCTAGGACTTGTGTTGAGTGTACCTCACACCAGCTACGTTGTTCACATTCACGCTCCGATCATTTATGTGTATTATGTTGTGCATATAACAGGGTCCAGTTCTTGTGGTGAGCATACCTCACACTCCTGGCCTCCTGTTCAGCTCTCTCCATTTCTCTCTTTGTGTATTCTCCGGCCTCCTCTCTAATGTGCAATGTAAGTATTGCAATCATAATATATCGTCGTTTGCTATGAATTAAGTGACATTGCGTATGAAATCTGGATTAACAAACATAACATGAATTTGATAGTTTTTCTTCTTCTCTAAGAACATTTATGTTATAAAATTATATCTTGCAGATATGGTGGATATTAAGCTGGTGAAACATCACCAAAAATTCGTCTTCGAAGTGATAATATGTCACTTTCATCGCATGTCAGAGCTTGAGCTTTGTCATTGCCTAAATCCCTCGGCTCTAAAACAGTATTACCAATTCATAGAGGCTTTATCGAAGTCTGTCTTTGAGCAGCTTCACCACGCATTTACGCCCCAGAATGGCATGTGACATATCTTTAATGACATCAGGTTTATTATCAAACATGGTCAAGCAATCTATTGGACAGATTGCGAAGATTTTTTAGGATCTAAAAAACCCTGAAATAATTACTTTGTCAGAGGTAGCTACTCGTATATAACTTGTGCAACAGTTGTATACCAAGTTCAAGAGCAAGGGAAAGCTAGAAAGAGCAGCAAAGCGCACGAGAGTGGAAGTCAGCTCTTTCGATGCTACTGCAGAGCAAAAGACTATGGTTAGAGTAGAAACTCCTGCTAGTGCCACTCTCGCACTCGATCAATCGTAGATCCCTCTGTGTTATATCTTTTGCCAGAAACTACAGTCTTCAACGTGTAGGCTCTGTAACTGGGAGATGGACAAACATGAAACGTGTAGGTGTCACACACCCTGCCTTTAAAGAGCCAATATATGTGGTGAAATTCTTTAAAGTCCACTTGCATGGACCCACAATGGATCAGTAGGTCAAGGACGAAGTCACAACTTTTGGACATCGCTCATCGTGGTATCATTTATCCACTTGCCATGGTCCGTCATATAGAGCGTCCAATGCTCATTTCACGTTTTTGGAATGGCAGTCATTTAAACCAGTGGATAAGAGAGTGCACTACAGATGACAGTCAACCTGCCATTCGCGATTATGTAACCACAGAAGGAACACTAGAGTTGTTCCAAAATATCATTTTGCAAATAATAAACGCTCTTCTTTAAACCCTGAAGCATGTACATGCACACAACTATCTCCACAATGATCTTCACTCTCGCAACATGATGCTTCACTTTGGACAGAAAAGGGTCTACAAGACATTGTGGATTGGACGCCTTTAGAAGACCAAAAATAATGCACCTTTGAAAAATAGTAATTGAAAGAACTTGACTTCTTTCTGTTGCAGACTTTTGAGCTGACACATGTTAAAACAATTAGAAATGAACGATATGGATTCTTAGGTCTCTAGCAACCCAAGAAAACGATATGGATTCTAAGACCTCTAACAACCCAAAAAAAGATTCCAAAAGTCGTTGCTGCCTTTCTGTTCTTCGCAACTGTCTGGGAAAGGCCTTGGTTTTCGAGGGGGTTTTGTGCACGCGGTAGAGGAGCACAGGAGCACAGTTCGTAGAGGACGACTGACTCTAAGGTTCTAGAGTGGCTAGCGTCAGAGAGTCGTTGCAGCAAAAGCCGCTGCTTTAACGATTCTCCGCTATATAACTGGAACAGGAGCGCTGGCTTAGAGCAGAGCGTTAACTGAGTGAATGTACTTCCTCTCTAATACAATGGAAGCAACTGCTGCTGATTCACATTTTGGCGTGGCCGCTAATTCAGCTGCCATGGCGGCTGACGAAGCAATTAGCAGCAGCGGCTTGCCATCACCGCGACTTCTGAGTGAAGTGCACGAGATCGTCATCCCGCCCATTCCCTGCTCGTTTCCCTGGAAGAATCACCCCGACTACAAGCAGCTGACCGTGATGTCGGATGCCTGGGTTTTCTCCCACTTCCCCAACATGCCCGGCGCTGATGGCCGCCCCTCCTCCTTTGCTGCCGACCACCTCATCAACTCCGCCTTCCACATGCAAGCCACGCTGCCCTTCGCCACCGGTCTCAGCGCCCGCATGCCACCATCGTCAAGATGATGGACTGGTTCTTCATGATCAACAACATCTTGGACGACCCCCAAGAGATGGGCGCTGATCCCGCCAGTGCCGACCACGTGGTGGACAGCGTTCTCACCGTCTTCCGCGACACATACCAGCCCCCCTCCCCCAACCCCGTCCCTCTTGTTCGCATCCTCACGGACACCGCTGCCGAGTGGTGGGCAGAAATGTGCCAAGACATGCCGCCCAAGCAAAAGGCTCGTCTCAGTACGGCTTTCTGCGACTATCTTGAAGCAAACCGTCGCCAGGTTAGTACGTGGTGTACTGTGTACTCTGTGTGTGTGTGTGTGTGTGTGTGTGTGTGTGTGTGTGTGTGTGTGTGAGTGAGAGAGAGAGAGAGAGAGAGAGAGAGAGAGAGAGAGAGAAAAGGGGAGAGGTGATCAGAGCTGGGCATCCCCGGTCCTAATAATTGCTATCCGCACGCAGGTTCCTTTCCGTAACTCTCGCCACCTCCCGGACGTGGAAACCTACTTCAAGATGCGTGCCGACTCCATCGGATGGTGGCCGTGCTCTGTGCTCATCGAGCACTGGCAGGCCTTCGAGCTGGACTACGAGTCGCTCTCACACCCATTGCTAATGGCACTGCAGGAGGCGACGCTGCAGCATATTTTCTTGGTGAACGACATAACATCATTCAAGAAGGAGTACATGCAGGGGGGCTTCTGCAACATGGTGTCCATTCTCTATTTCAGGAAGCTCTACGATCCAGCTGAGAGGGTCGAGGCTGGGAGGCCCGAGCCGACATTGCAGGGAGTGGTGCTAGAGGCGCTGCAGATGATCAAAGAGAGGGACGATGAGTGTGTGCGGCTCATGGGGGAGATAAGCAAGTGCAAGCAGCTGATAGGAAAGGCTGGCATGGCGCAGTACTTACAGGGGCTAGGCCTGTGGATGTCCGGCATAATCTATTGGCACCTCGTGAGCGGCCGCTACGGCATCTGCGCCACCACTGACCTCCATGTCACCCCGCCCGACATGCTCGCCCACCACCACCTCAATATCGACGCCAACCAAGAAGCGATCCACATTGTGCCATGTGGCATCATGTCATGAGGCCATTGGTGCAATATAGCTCGATTTCTCTTATGCAACACGTTCCTTAATCCTTTCGTATTAAAAATCCTAAAATCTATATTAGGTCTCCCCAATCTCACAAAAATAAAAATTCTCTCAAAACATTTCAAATGCATAAGTGCATAAGTGAAGGGTGAGTATAGAAAATGAAAAACCCCATGTCAAAAGACATTTCATCTCCATATAAAAGAGATAATCAAATGCATATCAAATACATTGTGTTTTTCTTTTCTTATTTTTTCTTTTAGCATTTTCTTAGTGTCATTGCACTACATACGCGTTTCTTAGTGTTCTTGCATACTTATGTAGTTAATATTTTTCTTTTGAATATATATATGAGATTCCCCCTCCGTCCTAATAATCTCTAAGCTCACTCTCTCACATACTGCATGTTCATGTGTATCATGTAGCTTGGTTTTCACAATAAGTTATCCTTTTCAATAGAGTTATTTTTTCACAAATATTCATACTCCTAAGTTTCGATCAATTTCACTTTAATTTCACCATTCTTGGCTAGTCTTCTAAGTATAGTTTCAAAAACAAAAAATATAAGGCTTCTAAGGTTCTCCTTAATGAGAGTATAGTACAACGTGCTATAGGTCTCCCCAATCTCACTACAAGAGGTCACTTAAATTTCGACGTCACATTTTCGTCGTCACTGATAGACGTCGGTATATGTGTGTTTATGTATGGAGGGAGCTAAAGTTTTTTTTTTAATTTTATTTTTAAATTTTGGACGTATGTTCCAGAATCTGTTCCAGCGTCAGCGCGCATGGACTTTTCGACGCTTGTTTCGACGGCTGTTCCGAAGTTGAAGCCAACTTTTGTACCGACGACACCTGCAAAAAATCGAAACCACGGGCTTTCTCTGTGCATTTTTTTTGTTCTTGCGCATTTTCTCAAGCTCTCTTCTTCTTCATCTCTCACAGATCTGGTGCAAAACAAGCCGTCGGAAGTGTTAATCTTGCTTGAGGGTTAGCGCATAACACTAAGGTAAGATTGTTTTCATGTTTACTTGTAGATTTAGGTTTTAAAGTTTAACTTTGTGTTTGTGTGTGAGTTTTTGCAGGTTCTAGGACTTTTACAACAACTTTCATTGCTCAAATAGGACGAATGTGAGTGCTCGAACCTTTAAATGCATATTGAATTTATTTAAATTACTTTGTATATTGATTAAAAAAAAATCATGATTTAAACTTTCAATGCTTTAAAAGAATTATGGTTTGTGATGTGAAATTTCATTTTAAATTATGAAAAAAAATTGTTTTGGTTTATGAAAAATCTTGTTTTGAAATTTTTTTGTTTTGAATTATGTCATTTTTGAAATTATGCAATTGATGGGATTTATGTTTTAGGTTAACTTTAGGTTATAATTAAGTTAGATTAGATTAGGTTAAGTTATCCTATACATTAGGTTACGTTAAGTTAAGCTACGTTGTTAGGTTAGGTTATACATTAGGTTAGGCTATGTTATGTTAGGTTACATTAGGTTAGGTTATCTTATACATTAGGTTTGATTAGGTTAAGCTACGTTAGGTTAAGTTAAGTTAAGCTACGTTAAGTTATGTTACGTTATCTTGTATGTTAGGTTAAGTTAAGTTAACCTACGTTAGGTTTAGGTACGTTAGGTTAGGTTAGGTTAAGTTAAGTTAGGTTGGGTTAAGCTACATTAGGTTACGTTAGGTTAAGTTAGGTTGGGTTAAGCTACATTAGGTTAGGTTAGGTTAAGCTACGTTCGACAATATGGCAAGCCATAGAGCTTACCCACATCGCATATTAAAAACAACACAATGGTGATCCATTCGTCAATACGGTAAGCCATAAAGCTTACCCACAACACATATACATTGTGGGCAAGCTCTATGGCTTTCCGTATTGCCAACGGCTCGCCATTGTGTTGTTTATATATCCGCGAGTGATTTTCAAGTCCTAAAATAGCTAAGCAGCCCTGAAAATAACACCATCGCGAGCCGTTGGCAATACAGCAAGCCATAGAGTTTGCCCACAATGCATATGCGTTGTGGGCAAGCTCTATGGCTTGACGTATTGCCAAACGGCTCGCCATTGTGTTTTCTATATGTTTGCAAGCGGTTTTCAAATCCTAAAATAGGTAAGCGGTCCTAAAAACAACACAATGGTGAGCCATTTGCCAAATTGGCAAGCCATACAGCTTGCCCACATCACATATGCATTGTGGGCAAGTTGTATGGCTTCTCGTTTTGCTAAATTCCTCACCATTGTGTTGTTTTTATGTTAGGTTAGGTTAGGTTAGGTTTAGGTTATAGGTTCGGTGAGATTATAGATTAGGTTAGAGCTAGTGATAAATTAATAGTAGAAAAAATTCAAACGGACTTCGAAGATGACTTGTATACTTCTAAAAATACAAACAGACTTCAGTAGGTTAGATTATAGGTTAGGCTTAGGTTATAAGTTAGCTTACATTAAGTTAGGTTAGGTATAGGTTTTAGGTTAGGTTAGATTATAGGTTAGGCATAACGATTATAGGTTAAGTTAGAGCTAGCGTCAAATTAGGTGAGCCATTTGCCAAATTGGCAAGCCATACAGCTTGCCCACATCGCATATGCATTGTGGGCAAGTTGTATGGCTTTTTGTTTTGCTAAATGCCTCACCATTGTGTTGTTTTTATGTTAGGTTAGGTTAGGTTAGGTTCAGGTTATAGGTTAGGTGAGATTATAGATTAGGTTAGAGCTAGTAATAAATTAATAGTAGAAAAAATTCAAACGGACTTCGAAGATGACTTGTATACTTCTAAAAATGCAAACAGACTTCAGTAGGTTAGGTTAAGGTTATAAGTTAGGTTACATTAAGTTAGGTTAGGTATAGGTTTTAGGCTAGGTTAGATTATAGGTTAGGCATAACGATTATAGGTTAAGTTAGAGCTAGCGTCAAATTAATAGTAGAAAAAACGCAATCGGACTTCGAAGATGACTCGTATACTTTTTAAAACGCAAACGGACTTTGGTTAGGTTAGGTTTAAATTATAAGTTAGGTTAGGTTTATGTTATAGGTTAAGTTAGATTATAGATTAGGTTAGATTATAAGTTAGGTTAGAGCTAGCGTCAAATTAATAGTAGAAAAAACGCAATTGGACTTTAAAAGTGCACACAGACTTCAAGAACCTTAATATATAGTCATTGACCAATAAAGACTAGATTATTACCATGTGGTCTTAATCTCCGTGCACCTCTAGACCGAGGTGTGCGGGGATCGGGCCTGGCTAGAGGATGTGAGGTTGTTAGAGCTAGCAAAAAATAGTTGAAAAAATGCAATCGGACTTCAAAAGTGCACACAGACTTCAAGAACTTTAATATATAGTAATTGACCAATAAAGACGAGATTATTATCCTGTGGTCCTAATCTCTGTGCACCTCTAGACCGAGTTGTGCGGGGATCGGTCCTGGCTAGAGAATGTGAGGTTGTTAGAGCTAGCAAAAAATAGTTGAAAAAACGTAATTGAACTTCAAAAGTGCACACAGACTTCAAGAACTTTAATATATATAGTCATTGACCAATAAAGACAAGATTATTACCCTGTGGTCCTAATCTCCGTGCACCTCTAGACCGAGGTGTGCGGGGATCGGACCTGGCTAGAGATTGTGAAGTTGTTAAAGCTTGTCATATACTTAGTAGTGTGTAGTTATAACAACTAGAGTGTTTTAATTATTTGTTGCATCGTTGGTAGATAAAGTATGGACGGTAGGATGGCATGTCCTTGTGCGCATTGCAAGCATCAGATATTTCAAAAACAAAAAATCTGCGACCAATACATATGCAATCACGGTCTCTTTCCGATAGAGCAAGTACAAGACCTGCGTTATCGATCTCATGGTCTAGAGATTGAAGGTCAAATTCCGCAAGTAGATATTGCTCCAACTTCATCCCAGAGAAGACGATTTTCAAACGAGCAGCCATCGACTGTGTTCTCCCAACTAATACATGAAGCGGCATTTCAAGAAGTAGAGATGGAGCAGATGTTGGACGCGTTCTTTCACATGGATTCCAACATAGAAGGCGACAACATTAAACGTAGTATTGTGGACCAACCTCAGCCATCCCGTTCATATCGACGTCATGATAGCAACGATGAAGAGGGCGAGATGATGCAAAGTCTTTCACTCATGCCCCTCTACACTGGTGCAAAAATCTCAGTTCTCCGTACCGCGTTGGCAATGCGTAATTTGCAGCCTGTCTACGGGTGGTCTGACACCTCAGTCTCACAGAGATTTTCAGGTAAATATATTCTATCCTAAGCATGGTAAAGTACAAATTACAGTTCATATAAAGTGATCAAAGAGCTGAGTTGTTCATGTAAAGACAGGTTGCTGAATGAGCAAATCTTGCCAGAAGGGAATCACATGCCCCCTACCCGTCCAGCCGCGAAAGATCTTCTTACTAGTTTAGGCTTGGATTATCAAAAAATACATGCATGTCCTAATGATTGTATACTTTTTCGCAATGAGTATGCAAACCT
Organism: Adiantum capillus-veneris; assembly: GCF_014529385.1. NCBI lineage: Eukaryota > Viridiplantae > Streptophyta > Polypodiopsida > Polypodiales > Pteridaceae > Adiantum > Adiantum capillus-veneris. The sequence goes on along the minus strand of NC_140941.1, from coordinate 160,194,765 downwards.
GGAACAGTGTCCCAATCATGGATCAAACAGGTACAGGGAGGACACACAAGGAAAATTTATCCCTACAAAGGTCCTATCATTCCAAGAATAAAGAGCATGTTCATGTGCAAGTCTATAGCCGCTTTGATGACATGGCACTCAAATACTAGATCGACAAATGATGTGTGTGAGTACCTGCTGACTCTCATGCATGGAAGCACATAGAGAAAAGTTTGCCTACATTTAAGAACGAGCCTCGATCTATCCGTTTTGGTCTGGCAATGGACGGAGTAAACCCATTTTGGATTATGGAATTCGTCATGGAGCACGTGGCCTATTTGTCTAGTTAATTATAATCTTCCACCATGGCTCGCTATCAAGAAGGTCCATCTGTTGTTGTCATTGATCGTCCCAGGAAACTACAAAGCAAAGAACATGGACGTCTATCTGGCACCACTTATAGAAGAGCTCCAAATCTTGTGGACAGGAATCAATGTGGTTGATATGTCCCAACCAATTGGACGACGGAATGTACATGTGAGCTACGTGGACCAAACATATGCAAACATGACATGCATCCATTGAAAGCGAGGGATTGAAACATGTGGCTGGAGAGGGGAGATTGGATGCCACCTGGAATGAAAAGACTTTCTATTTTCCATGATCTCCCGTATTGGAGTGACCTGCTAATTAATCATTTGCTCGACCCAATGCACATCTTCAAGAATGTGGGGGAGATCATCTGGAAAACCCACACTGGAAAAAGGGAGAGCAAGGCCCAAAGAGATGACCTGCAGGCTGTGGGTCGAATGCCAGAGATTTGGCCTCGACTGAAAACTAATGGAAAGTGGTCTATACCAAAAGGTCCATGGGTTCTGAGTTGCGCAAAAGAGCAACAAGTGAAGAAGACTATATCTTCAATCAATACTCCCACGGGGTGCATGCAATGTTTGAAAACGGCTTTTACGAGAGATGACAGTCTCAGTGGTCTTAAGTCCCACGATTGGCACAAATTTTTACAGTTCATCTTACCACTTGCCATAAAGGGTTGTTTGACAGATGACATTAGAAGAAAAATCTACAAAAACAATGAGTTGGTACGCTGGATAAGTTCAAAAGAGATAAGAGAAGACAACATCGATGTAGCACGCTTAAATGCTATTGAACCAGTGTGCATGGTGGAGAAGTACTTTCCAACAAACATTCTTACCATCCAAATGCATGTACTTGTGCATGTGGTCGATGAAGTTGCAGTTTTTGCTGGAGTGGTCCATAGCAGGTGGATGTTCTTCTTAGAGAGATTTATGAAGACTTTAAAGGGGTTTGTTCGTCAAAGGGCTCGCCCCGAGGGTAGCATGGCCGAAGGATGGCTTGTACAAGAGTCTCTTGTCCTCATCAGTGAATTTTTGGTCTCAATTGATCCAGAGATGCCCCGAATGTGGACTACTGAGGTCAACGTCAAGGTGACAGGGAACGAGCCACAGAGACAAGGCATCATTAGGAAGATGGACATCACAATGTGAGAAAAGGTTATGAGATTTTGTCTTCTCAATGCAGACATCATTCAAAAGTGGCTAGAGAGGTACGAAGGGAAAAAGCAACAATGTTTGAGAGATCGCCTTCAATTCAAGCGCAACCGTGCAACTAAGAACCTTCCTTTTCCAGATCATCTTCAAAAATTGCCTGACCTTCCAACTGGTGGTGGTTAGATGCGATACTCTCAGAGGCAAAGAGGAATGGAGTGTTGATTACTCAAGAGGAAGAGGAGATGTCAAGGGGTTGCAATTGGCATGTATATTTCACAACTTCCTTTTCGAGATCCACATGAAGATTAGTTTGCTTTAATAAATTTTAGTATGTTTCAATTTTGTGGCTGCAGTATCATAAATATGGAGATTTGTGGTCTCATGGGAAGCACTTCAGAGTGCAATGGATCGACGAACAAAGGGTCACGTTTGACAGTGGTGTTAGGACAAGCTTCGTCCAAGAAAGTAGGAGTAGTGCCAGCGATGAGAAACAGAGACTAGCCAGCTTGAATACTTTGGCTACATCCAAGACATCTTGAAGGTTAGCTTTAGAAAGTTTGATATGTTTATCTTTGATGTCAAGTGGTTCAAAGTTATTACCAACAACCCTAATGCAACTGTGCATAAACACAAGAGTGGATTGATTCAAGTGAACTCTAGGCGGGTGTGGATGGATGTGAGGGATACATTTGTACTTTTGCAGCATTGTGAACAAGTTGTGTTCATACACGATCCACTATGGACAGAAAATGATGAGAATGATCTGTCTAAACCCTTTTGGCTCTAGTCGTTCAAGTTGCTCCATGTAGCAAGCAAGTGTATGAAGGATTGGATGTTGAGGTCAAAGAGGTGATTCATGAACAAAGTGCAGGACCGACTCCAACTTTAAGTTTAGATTTTGAGGTGGATGTCAGCATTTAGCAATTGTCTGAAGCTAGAGATGAGGTGTCAAACATTGAAGCTGATGCGGAGAGCGACGAAGAAGTAGAGTTCGATTAGACGCGAGCGACGAAGAAGTAGAGTTCGATGAGATGAAGTCTCGAACAACTGGATTTTAAGCGTGGTGAAGTCAACAATGTCACACCGTCGGTCAGAGGCTAGAGACAGGTACAATGACGGCAGTCCCAAGCTGGCATGGTTGGATGTAGAGGAGTGGGCGGGGATTGCGCGAGAGACACAAGACAATCCTGAGAGATTTCAGTAGTAGAGAGATGCAGCCAAAGCACATTTGGAGTCTGCTGAAGCATCACATCTTGGGAGTGGAGGCTACGATACGCTTCGACATGAGTTTCTTAGTATTATGCGTATGATTTAAATTATTGATAATATATATGTTATTTGAAGATTTATCTAATGATTAAATCATAATTTTACAAGAAGTTGCCGTGAAGTGCCTTCCGACACGCCGAGAGGAGAAGTATGGGTACAAGCATGGACTTGTGGCCCTTTTGACCCAATTTACAGGAGGAGGGAGAGGACGTCGACTAGGAGGCATTACCATGAGATTCTTCTCACTCAGTGATTGTTTTCATATGTATAGTTTTGTAGTGCTTATGTTTATGGTTTATGGTTATGTTTATGGTATGGCACAGATGTTATGGTTAAGGTTTGACAGTCAACTTAAGATTATGGTTTTGCTATGATGGTATGTCAATCATGTGATGGTTATGGTTATGGTTATGGTTTTGGTTTTGGTTTTGGTTTTGGTTATGGTTATGGTTGTGCAATAATGGTTATGGTTGTGCAATGATGGTATATCAATCATGTGATGGTTATGGTTTTGCTATGATGGTATAGCAATCATGTGATGGTTGTGGTTATGGTTATGGTTGTGCAATGATGGTATGGTTGTTATGGTAATGGTATGACAAGCAAGTTATGGTAATGGTTATGGTATGGCGAACAGGTTATGTTTATGGTTTTACAGTTTTTGACTCATGTTTTAATTATGGTAACAGGTTATGGTATGGCAAATAGGTTATGTTATTCTTATAATTTTGCTAATTTCCATACACTCGCTCTTTAGCGTCAGCTTGTAGGTGGAGTGCGGTTGCTTGTGCACTCTTCCTTTGGACAGAGAGGGATGTTTTCTTTTGCTGCAGTACATACTTCTAAAGAAGTGTCGGAATATACTATAGAAATACCGGTGCTTATTTTGTAGTCTATGTCGATGCGGATTTAAAGGATTATTTTGGCGTCAGGTA